>NC_068362.1:21482963-21777963 GCF_020536995.1 Dreissena polymorpha | reverse complement strand
CATTAAATAAATTGGCTTTACAAAACATTTGGGTTATTATATTATCAAAACATACTATGATTCATTTTCAGATTTAAATTTATGGACAGATTAAAAACATAATTCAGAGAGCAAAGTTGAACTAACAAACTAGGTAGTCATACACAGAGCGCACTTAAGTGTTAACCTCATTCTGACCAAAAAATCGGCAGTGAACACAACAGAGAGCTTAATATTTGAGCTGAAGTCATACAGCGTCTTCATCCATCTTATACTTTCTGGTCGATGTCTTGATGTCAATAAGCTATTTAGAAACAAGTGTGAACAGCAAAACCACGTATGTGCACTTTCATTAATTTTTCTTTTTAACCTTACAATTCCTCGTGAATAGGATAACTAGGTCCATCTTGCCTTCAACTATATCCTAATTTCGTCTTTAAGCTCTTAATTGTTATGCTGTTAGGTTGGCTATTCAAACATCGAAAGCTAATAAGAAAGCGAACTACGTCAAAAGCTAAAAAAAAAATTCCCATGTTAGCGATTGATGAAAATGTGAAGGTCCTGGTAGATTAAACAAATTAAGAAGATTTCACTTAGTATGTTCTAGACAGACATCAGTCAAGGTTGCACAAAACCCATCTATTGTATTGGGCTATCAAATACCTACTTAATTACGGTGAATTACAGTATAATTATGTTTGTAAGATATTCAGTTTAAATGCAGCAAACCAATGCAGATACCAAAAACAACCATCATCGATTCGGAAAGAGATTTTCATATAATTTCTAACTCAACCTGAATACATAATGACAAAACGTAATATCTGTGTTTGGATTTGATTTCTGAACTTTTACATAATGTGTGTAGGAATCATGATAAACTTTCACTTGAATAAGGGAAATACAATTAATGTCTCAACAAATACATATCTTTTTCAAGCAATCTGCAATTAAAGTTATATTGTTATATTGTAATATATGTTAGTAACCTGTCACAACAGTTGATCGAATTATGTAAATGTATTGAAACAAGTGTTGCAGATTTCCATTCGAAAAATGTTGCGAGCTTTACATGGTTCATCATATTTCTCAATGTTAACTTGCATTTTGTATGCGCGAAAGTCCAATTGTTAAACGCTGGTGTAAACCAAGTTAATGCGTCTTGCACTATCAAGTGTTGCAATCAGACATTGACAATGACAAGGAATTGATTTACGTATTTGTTTGCGCTTTACACAATGGACAATACTGTCAGCAATGTAGTAATCACCTATTCATGAAAGTTCTATATTTACATTTTACTTTACATGTAAAACTTTATGAAAGTAAGGATTATGTTAACTTTAATTCGATTTATAAAAAGAATAATAAGACATGTGTCATTGTGCCAAGTGTAAAGCTTCAGACAATAAAGATCTTAACACGCACTCGTAACAATTAATATTTTTTATAATGCTACATTAAATATACTGTGACTTATCAAGTCTCTTCATATATCCATATGACCATTTGCACCAAGAAGATTCCGGATGTTACCATAAATTTCGTAAATATAAATGTTTAAGATACTAACATCGTCAAATCCTTGAAACAAATTGAACACCGTTTTGTGTATTGATGGTTGGGAGTAAGTAAGAGTTTTGCTGATACAATAGAAATTGTAAACTATACACATATTAACTTCTTCTGTACATACAGTTTTATAAGCAACTACAAATAGACAATATGGCAAACGACATATGGAGATTTACTGTAAATTTAAACAGTTTACCTGTTGAATAAACTTTTTATTTTGGTATCAATTTTCCATATAATTTTGTATTTCTATATATTATAAGTACTTACTTATTTAAGCAAGTATCTTTTCTAGTTGTTCTTATTATCAGCATAATGAAATAGTTATTAAAAAGTATGTTAAGGACGTACGCGGCAATTTAATTTCTCGCAAATTTGTTTTTACTGTAACACCGGTTGCGCAATATGTTTATGCTTTTTCGGATAGTCGTTTAAAAACGGGATGTATGTCTAATCGAGAAACAAACGGAGGTAAATACAATTGACGAGAAGCAAATGGAGGTAAAAATAAATGTAAAGAAACATAGGGAGTTGAACACAACTGTAGAGAAACAAAGAAATGAAATATAACTGGCGAGAAACAAAGTGAGGTAGATGCAACTGTAAACAACATATGGAAGTAAATGCAACGGTCAAGAAACAAATGGAAGTAAATACAACTGTAGGGAAACATCCGGTGGTGGCTAAACTGTCGAGAAACAAAGGGTGGCACAAACACCGTCGAAAAACTAAAAGCGACCCGTGTCAGCTTATTATAACTGTCAAGACTTAAAGGGATTTCCGTCTGAGGTAAATACGACTGTTGAGAAACAGGGAATGACCACTTTAAGTCGATGCAACTGTTGTGAAACAAATGTAGGTAAATACAAGCGCCGTGAATAAAGGCAACCAGTCTGAGGAAAATATAAATGTCGAGAAACACAGAGAGGTTAGTACAACCGTCGAGACTAAATAGGTAGCAAATCTGAGGGAAAACAACTGTCGAGGAACAAAAAGCAATCTATCTTACGTAGATGCAATTGTCGAGTTATAAATGCCAACAAGTCTTAAATAAAAACAACTTTCGAGAAACAAAGAAACAATCTCTAAACCATATAATGCGTTACATCATAATTAAAATCGATACAAAGCAAAGTCATCCAAATAAAAATGGCGCTGGGAACGCAGAGTCCGCAACCGCCAAATAAATTAAGGAGGCAGTTTACAGTTGTTTAGCCGTATTTGCGCATTTGCCCCGGTCAGTTTCCTGATTTTAAGGTGTATGGCCTTAAATAAATTGTTTTTTGACTCCTGAAGCTGACATGTAAGTATAAATTGTCAATATTCTAGTAATTTCACTTGTTTTCAGTAATTCGAAACTAAGTGATCTGCATTTTAATCAACATTCTGGACATGCTCAGTGAGAAGTAAACACATGTACTTCCTGCTTGAAGCAGCCGACACTTGACAGATTTCAACGGTGGGTTAAAATAAGGTAGCAGTGCAAAAAAGTTCAATGGTAATGACCCATTATGTTTGGCTCAGATTGAAACATTTCCTGTGATAGTGTAAAGCATTTTGTCGACTGTGTGTGTATTGTTACCCGGAAAGATAAATGTGATTGCCGATCTAAAAATGGAAGTTCCGAGACCCCCGAAATGGTTTATTTTACCCCAGATATCAATTTAAAGAGCATTTTATGCATTGTTTTATGCTTTATTTTCAAGCTGTTGATGAGCTGCACTGAATATTGGATGAATATATTTTCAAGTTGTGACTGAAGGCCTTGTTTTGAGGGTGTTTTGCTGACCAGTGGTTGTCGGCCTGGGGATTTTCAAGAAAAACTGTAGACTGCCCCCAAAGGAGCCACTCAAGCGTCTGGTGACCATGAGTAACAGCGCAATGTGTGACAAAGCTCAGGACCTCCGTGTCATAGAGAAGCTTCTTGAGACGGACTCGTGTCTGTCCGACAGTTTCGGTTTCACTTTGGACACTTCCGATGACGAGCACAGCGACTGCTACTTCGATATACATTTTTAAGAAGCTATGTCTTATCTTAAGCGTTTGGCGCAATTTAAGGCATGGGCATTGCTAGCAAAATATTATTACAACAGAACTCGGGATATGTAAACGGCACCGATGTAAAATAGATCTGAACATAGAGGAACACCCGTTGAATAATTACAAAACAAAACTGTTTGACTAAGAGTAATAAAGTCTTACCCTTTCTTTTGAATAACGCGTACCTGACCAGGGTCGAATACGAACAATAAGTTGCATTTGTATTATCCTTATATATATATATATTATGCTTAACACAAACAGAAACAATTATTTGCGACATTTTGTACTTTGCATCTGTGGTATCTAAGTCAAAATTTCAATATTGAAGAATGCTAGAGAATCAAGCCCAGAACCTGTGTTCAATCATTACGTGATAGGCCATCAATAACATGTACTTCAAAAGTAGCTTAAACATGTTCAGGTCAAGGGTTTATTTTTAGACGTTGACATTTTACGTGAAGTTGTATGTCGTTTTGTTGTTGCCAATGTCTTTCACAATATATTACTATTGTCACTTGTTGTCTTTGGTGCATTTATAAAGTGTAAATAAGTATCATGGATTGTATCATTGTGAACACATGTGACGTTTTTATCCAATATTTAAATTTGGTTGTATGATCTAAAAATGATACTGCGCATATTGAAAATGAAAATGTATTATTTTCCATGTATTTCCTACAAACTCGTTTAAAGCGAGTCGTCATTTATCTATAATTACAAAACCGGAGTATATGCCCAAAAATGTTAAACTGTAGCCGATAATGTTTCAAATACATGTTTATGACGTTGTTTAAAGCCACCCAAGCGTCTGATTACCGCAGGAACAGTGAAATATACGACGACGCCCACGAACTTCATATCACAGCCAAGCTTGTCAAGATGGAGTTGTGTCTGTACAACACTTTCGATGACAAGCACAGCGTCTTCTACCATGAAATGCAATTTAAAGAAACGGGTTAAATCAAATGCTCTTGGGGGTAACATAAAAAAGGTGCTTTTGCAAAATACTATGGTCTTAATTCATCTAATGATTCGATTAAATACACGACACCGGCGTGACATATGCAGTGTGCAAACGGTGCAAGCTAAATTGCCATTAGTATATGGCATTTATATTTAGTATATAAGGTTTTCAAACTATATTTATAATAAAAATATATTTATATTCATTATAATGGTGACACTATAGGATGTATCTTTTATGATTTGTTAATGAAGGGTATTTGAGCGGTTATACATAAATCGTATATAGCTATTTAGATATTTTTCATTTAAATAAAATGAAAACGATACAATTTCATTTTCTGATATGCCGGGTTCTGTTAAACAAGTACAAGTATAAACACAATATCAATGTAAGTTACCTATATATCTGAAAATGTAAACATGAAAACAAAATTCAATTCAATTTGCTGATGTGGCGGATTCTATTTAACAGGTATTGAAACAACACGATATCAATGTAAGCTGTGTATATATATAAAACTATTCATATGGTTAAATTCGTTTAGTGTGGTATAAGAAAAACATTTCTTCATTAAGTTTTTAAATAAGAACGTTCACTCAATGATAGCAAGAACTTACCATAGCAAAATTCGCTTTAAATTTAGCTTATGTGTTAATTAGAAAAGAAACATAGAATAAATGTAGAAACTGCATTCAGAAAATACATAGTAGCAAAAATAAAATAAATGCAAATTTATGCAAATAACAACAACAGCAACACAGACAACATGTATAAAAAGATGTATACACGAGCAGGAATTTGTGAAGGCATGCGACAAATAAATCCGAACCTTCAGTACAAAGTTGGAACATAATATAATTTCCATGTGGGAATGTATTGTTTGACCTGAAATAAGACAGCCAAAGTACGTCACACAGAGCTCAATCAATGTTACATATTAAAAATACATATTTATAAAACAAACCAGTAATTTCTCAATATACCATCCATGCAATACTGATAATTATAGTCAGTAAAGCAATTTTGAGTATTGGGACTGTCTAGTTACTATATAATTACAAATAATTTTATCATTTATCAAGCGCAGAAGACAATATCAATCAATATCTTCCCTCCTACAAGAATGACCTAATCCGATTGGCTTAGAGCGGGCACGTGCCCACGGAGTATTTTCCATACACCCCGAGTATTGTTTATACTACCCGAGCAATCGAGTAGCTGGTTGAGATATAATCGTTACAACGCTGGTAATTACTGACGGTGTATGGAATATACACCCTCAGTAATTTTATACCATACGAGAGCGAAGCTGTCCCATACACCGTCAGTTACTAACGGTGATACACCCTCAGTAATTTCATACCATACGAGAGCGAAGCTCACCCATACACCGTCAGTTACTAACGGTGAAACAAATATTACAGTGTTCTAATAGTAAAGTGAGACAGCAAACATACATAACTGAACAAGCACACAGTGGTGTTAACCGGCATACAACGTTTAACGTTATTGCAAATTGTGAGCATTTCGGTCGTCTACAAAACATGTACTTCGTATATGAACAGGTGTAACTAATCGACAAAATAGATTTAAACAAGGTAACTGGGCATACACATTTTGTTTTGGTTTTGTGTGAGTCTGTCTTGCAATAACGTCCTTTGTTAATACGTTCGTTCGACTGACCGTTCGCAAAATCTCAAAACGTACATTAGATATTATTTTGGAACTCGGTGTACAGATTAATCGAAAAGGTCTCACATTTTGAAGGGTTCCAACACTGTGTATACCCTCCACTATTCATCTGTACGTCTGTCTGTTGTCCGCAGCAACTGGACTTTTGTCATAACTCGGACAGTACGTTTGATATTATATGCAACTATTTATACTCATTAAGCTTTATGTCTATTGGTCAATTACTGTGTCTGTTTATATCTATCGGTCAATTTTCGTCCGTCTGTTAGATCGCAATAACTGAAAAACTAGAAAAGTACTTCTCATTAAACCGGTTCTTGAAATGTCTCAGACAGCGCCCAAGATTCTTTGGTATTCTTTTGTATCGACCATTTTCACCCTTGCGCAAATTGAAGGTTTGTTTTTACCAACCAATGAGAGATGTGAGTTTGATTAAACACACACATACAAATAGACATATAATTGCAATAGAAAGCACGAAGAAACTTTCAGCTGTAATAAGTGTGAAAATAACATCTACCCTTATATTGCCCCTTGATTCTGTGTCCATCACATATTTCTGTGTCATTTAGAAATTCATATCTCAGAACAATAATCGGTATACTTATGATTGTATTGATTGGACACCCATCAGTTGCATGGATCGTAACATTTGTATTATTACAGGGCATCTTTTCAATTGCTAGAGTCCAATTCGTCCCACCGCCGGTTAAGTTGTACTGACCGATATATTCGTGGTGAAGCAGATGCAATGAGGTATTGTGGATGCATACGTGTTACAAACACCTATATCTGTACCCCCGACACTTACAGAGTAGTCCGCGTTTGCTTTCAGAGGTAAAGCGATTGCGATTTGTGATCCCGGTTTGCATTTTATTGCTGCGTAACGTACTGGGTTCGCACAAGCAAAATATTACTTCAACGCGAGAAACACACGCACCACACATTTAAGGAGCAGCTTGACACTAAGCGCGTTGCTTACCATTTCGCATAAAGTACACAAAATGGCATTTGAACAGCGTGTTGCTAGTAGCCTTTTCCGTTACTGCAAAACCCTGCTGGCTACACGATTCCGGGTCCTTATTTCCATGCATTTTAAGTTGATTAAAACTATCTGAAAATGATTAATAATGATTGCATAACGCTTCACCAACAACAAAAAAAAAGATTAAATGCATGCACCTCTGTCAAATGCCTTTTGACATAAATGTTTATAAATAACTCTGGATTCTGTCGATGCTCCGTGTTATATCAACTGCAAGTCGCTTGTCCAGAAATCAATTTAAAAGCCTTTTTAAGTTTAATTGCAAACGTCCCTTTCGAAAAACGAACGTGGTAAAACAAACCAAATATGTATAGGTAATGATGCACAACCAGGTGTCAATCATCTTTAAGTTGAAATATCAGCTTCATAAAACACTAATCATTATCATGACTGCAATTTCAACCTATGTTTTGCTGCAGGAAGAAATTCAATTTGCGTGATATTTCTTTAAAAGAGTATAGTATGTTCAATAAAGCGGATTCTGGGGCGTTAATTTGTCACCTTAGCAGACGTTTCGATTATCTCAAAACGCACTATTCTCCAGAGACCTACTGAACGATTCGATTGATGCACGAATGCACTACGTTTAGTTCGTTTTGTAATATGGTAAATTTTTTCCCTGCTTGGTATAAATGATAAATAATCTTCACATATTTGCATGTGTCAAGCCTTAATGTTTAGAGTACATTAATTTATTTTTCAAAAAAAAAAGAAATTTTATTATATAATTGAGTACCATTATTGTTAGTGTTCACTTCCTTTAAGCAGCATACAACAAACATAAGTATTTACAAACGTGTACTGTGCAGTCATTGAAATAAACTTACTTAATAATTTAACTTACTCATAGTTATGAGTAAATTTATTATTCTCTATTCTCAAAATACTATTAAAATCTCATCATCTTTATAACCCATATCATCATCATTATCATTATCAAACAAATAATAAACCAAAGACAAAATAGGAGTGAGTGCTTGTATTTGACAGGACTTTCAACATATAAATGCAAAAAACAATTCTTCTGACGCCCGTATGTGTTATATGTGCAATGGATATAGACCTCGACGGCACCGCTCAATTGATTAGCCTCGAGACGACTGGAGACGGTGTAACATCTTTGTTCAGGTGTATAAAGAACTGAAACGATACTATTTAAATGCTGTAGGGCATGTAATTATGAACACTTCACATGCACATGTGTGTCATGTGAAAAAGTGCAAATGTATTCATAACAATTAGACGTCATGTATATATCTCAAATAAAGAGTTACTGTTTGAATAAACTGATCCCGGCCGATGCCCAAAGTGCACACAGGACGCCCCCAATGCCCATCAATCACGCTAACTTGCTTAAATATTATAAATTAACAATTGTGAAACATTAATTTGTTCAAAGAAGCTGCTAATATCTGCAAGATTCATCCATCACCACCAATCAAGAGAAGTGTACATGACTTCACGTACACCCCATACAATAATCAGTAGTAATAAACGATTCAGGTAAAACCGCGAGCGGGATACGCAACCCTACTGCCATTTTTTGTTTTCTTATTTTTTCTTTTAATGGCAGGGGGACGTATGAGGACCCATGGCTCGAGACCGGTGTCTAGGTGCCTTCATCACCTCCCGAAATCTCTAATTTAGAGAAATCTACAAATAAGCAGCTATTAAGATACTGTAAACATTAAGTATTTATAGTAAAAAATGTAATTAAAACATTATCAATTTCATTGCGCAAGTTAACATAACAAACAAACATCAAAAGCATCCTGCACACACCCCGGACATCAACAAGAAACAAACAAGTCACTCAAGCCATAAAATCCATAAAGCATCTAAAAAGAATGTTGATAAATCATAAATATTCCGAGAAATATATAAATGCATATGACGAATTTAACAGCTATATTAAACCGACTTCAACATCTAACCAGTCACACCAAAAAGAAAATATTAAGTAATCGTACAATAAAAATGTCTTTTAAAATTAAACGTTCATTACGAACGACAACAAAAAATAATAACACTGACATTTAAACATACCAATATTTCAGGAAGTGAGAGTCTCGAAAAACATGACACCCATAACTTAAAAGACCTTATTCAAACACAATATTAAGTAAAAATTGAGTAAAAATAATCAAGAAAACTTAGCTGCTTCAGACTTAAATGAAAATACACCCATCGTCTTTCCCAGTAAAGGAATCGGTTCGTGTTAAGATCCCATCTCACATGGACTAAAAACCGAACTGAAAATATACTAAATATAGACTTTATAATAGCAAAATTATAAACACAAAAGCAATGTAACCAATTGTTTAACCATACATATGCTCATTTAGGGCGGGCGGGCGGGGTTATCACCCTTTCGTTTTCTTGCTCCATAACTATGCCTGTCAAAAACAACCCTCGAATGGCGTCTCACTAGATTTGCAAATCATATATACCCCAAAACGAAAAACTCGTGCGCTTTCGCGCTAAAACATGCACGCAAAACCCGTGCATTATACGCGCTAAACCATTACCATAATCTCTCTTCTAAATAACACGTATTAAACCATACTATACCGTATTTATCAAACCGAGAATAATTTCATATGATTCAATGTACATATACCGTACAGCACAAATAATACACATGTCCCTTAAAGCAAACGTCCACAGGAAAGAATGAAATGTAATTCGAAATGGTAGTGGATATGACTGATAATGTATTGACGTTTTCTGCTGGAACAGTTTTCTTAGTAAGTAATAAATTAATGATGGTACGGTTCGAAAACGCTTAGTGCGAAGCGCGCATATACGAGCAACGCTTGGTACGTACGGTATTGTATATACTGTTTTATATAATTGCAAAGCAAATATTATTTACTACCGTTTTTTGCTTGGGAAGTTTACTATTGCAAACGGTTAATGCAAAAGGAAAGTACATGTTTACCGGGGGGGGGGGGGGGATTAAAGTAAGTGGTATACCACACTATTATGTTTCATATTAAATTCGCATTGTCAATGACAATCGGGACTTTAACTTAACTTTACCCTTCAAAAAGAACTTGGGAGAACTTCACATGTACAAGAAATGGCGTGCTTCTAGTTGCTAAATAGTGAGTTCTAAAGATGCCAATTGATCGTAATGAATCTGAAGAAAATGAAATAAAAAGTCACAATATATGTAGAAATGCATCAAATAACTTGCGCTTCTAGTAGCAGGGATATTGAATTATAGACTCCGTTTTGAGAAAAGAATTACGCGAATACATATTGTTTTAATCTTATCGCTAATTTAAAAAACAACAACACATCGCACGAAAATGTCATTCAAAGAATAGCCCATTTCACCAAGAGATCGGCAATATTCGCAGAAACTCGGACTTCTACTATCTATCAGCTGACCACGCTAACCAATCAAATACTGGGGTATTATGTTTACATTAAATCCGCATGGCGTCTGCATCATCAGTTTCCTTTGTTGGAATAAAAAAATGCCTTTTCAAGCGGTAGTTTGACGCAATCACTTAAAAAAAAAATAACATCAATAATTAGTTACTTTCTCGACACACATTCGGACTTTCGTTAAAGCAGAGAAGTTTCATACGAGCTGTTTACAACGATCGTATAAATTTGAGGTTTATACAATCGCTATTTTATGATCAGATTTGTGGTTTTTTTTCAAAAAATTGAAGAATCTGTTTTTGTCAACTACGGAAACTCAAAATCGTAAAAAATGCGATATTCGAAAATTATTAATGGAAATAAGGAGGAAATAATAGGCTAAATAGAATATTATGTAAATTTTGGATAAAGATCAATGTTATCATGCTCGGCTAGAACCATGTTAGCGCTCGGCAAGCCTCTCGCTACATCAGTTCTAAGCCTCGCATGATAAACTTGATGTTTATCCAAAATTCACTTAACATATAACACAAACCTGGAATGTTTAATGTCGGCAGAAAAGTCGATGATTGCCCCTAGCACATTCAAAATGTGCTGAAAAATTCTCCATGATCTAAATTGTCGGATCGTTACATCTGCAACCTCATTTTCCGTCATTCCAGCTCTTAAAAGCCGTTGCTTAAGCAAATAAGTATTTTTTAATGGAAGTCGATGAAATTAAACATCGTTTCCACCACCGCCCACATGGCACACGTGCGGCATTTTTCGATGTATATCAGTAAAATATCCTCCATGAATTTACAAATATTGCTACTATTAATAGATTAATTGTAAATGTTTACCCCAGCATTTCATTGGTCAGCCTGAAATCGTAAATATCCGTGACTACTCGGAGGGAAATGGGCTATAGTCTTTACATTTTGTTTGTACAATTTACACATTTAGTTACATGAAACAAGTGTAGCGCGAGCCGGCCGACTTCCTGAGGCCGCCACCGAGCGCTGTCTGCGCGACCTCAAACTCACGATGCGCCTTCCGAAGTCCTCGGAAAGCTAACTATTTAATTCAGTACAATGCAGTTCCTTAGGCTATCTGCCTTCTGATTATGAACTAAAAATAATCGAGTCGCTTCAGATATATACAATGCGACCAAAGACGGGACCGATGCCTTCAACGAACCCACCGGCTTCCGTGAAGCTACTGGGTACCGCCTCCGTGAAGCTACTGGCTTCCGCGAAGCCACTGGCTCTTCGTCTCCCCAAGGCCTTAGGTGAAGCTTCCGTCACTGCCTTGTACGACGTCCGTAGACTCCAACCCTCTGAAGACCCTCTAACCATACAACAGGAACTCAAAAGCCCAGGCAGCACCGTTCGAAGTCAACGTAAACACCCAAATGCTTCAGAGCACCCTTTTCTTCAGAAGTTGATCCGCTCGCATACACAGGAGAACTCCCCACTTGTTGTTGTTTTGTTATGGCCATCGCCCCAGAAAGACTTGTTAGTTGGTTACGGGGGATAGTGCAAGCACCCCGTTCCAGAGGTGACCCTGGGTCTTTTTAGTGCCCGGTGTATAACACCTAGTACACTGCACCTCGGCTTAACGTCTCATGCGAAAGACGAGTTAGTAGGTTAGGTGCAGCGGGGGATCGAACCAGCGATTGGATTGTGAAGCCAGTGTGTTACCACTAGACCACGGATCCGCTACACTCCCCACTTGCCTATTTGCAAGCCTTTATATACTGGCGAACAGAGCGCCACCTAGCCAACGGAAAGATACGATCTGGAAACTTCCGACGTTTCCGAATAACCGTCGAACTCTACGGAGATTACTATAGAAGGGAATTTCTGCCAGTGCATGCATGATGTTAAATGACATTCTTTTTTTAACAACTGTCATGTGCATTCTGTAACATGGTAGTTGCATTTCGCCTAGTTATACTAGCTGTACAAGCACTTCATATACTTGTGTCATATTGATAAGTTTATATTTACTTCATATATATCTTTACTGCGTGTGTGTTATTGACAAATGCAGTTAACCTTTTGGACTTTGTATGAATGCTAATTCTAACGGCGTTCTTTGTTTTACTATGTGCATTTGGCTATGTTGATACTGAATTTATCAAGCTGTTAATATCTTTGTGGATATCTATATTTCTTCTTAAGTCGTTTGCTAGTGCGTCTCTGATTTAGGATTAGTTTTCGGTTTTGCATACACCGCCATTATAAATAGTTAACGTTGCGAAAAGGAGAACCAGTATTCAAAAACATAATTCCAGCGCAAATTGCAGCGTAAATTACTATTGCCGGGAGATCACTCTAAACATCAAAATCAAAATCTCCGGTATCAATCGTGATATATCGACTATCTCTGGAATCCTCCGTAAAAAATGCCTCATTTAAAGGGGCCTTTTCACAGATTTTGGCATTTTTTAGCTTATTCATTAAATGCTTTATATTGATAAATGTAAACATTGGATCGTAAAAGCTCCAGTAAAAAATCAAGAAAAAAATTAAAAAAAGGAAAAGAACATTGCCCGGAGCAGGTTTCGAACCAGTGACCCCTGGAGTCCTGCCAGAGTCCTGAAGTAAAAACGCCTTAGCCTACTGAGCTATTCCGCCGAGTAAACATTCTAGGCGTATTTTATACCTTATATAAGCAATCTTCGTAGTTTCACAAAATTTAACGACAAAAACAGAACTCTCCAAATTATTCAATCGTTTCGCGTTGCAACGCTTTATATTTTTTAGGTTTTAAAATCGTCAAAAGATGCATATAATGGCTATATTAGAGCATGGTTAATGTTCAGTATTACTGTTTCCTCACAAATATCATAACTAAAACGAAAACTAACGAATCTGAAACAACTTTTTTCAATTTCGTCAATTCACCAAAGCGTGAAAAGATCCCTTTAAATACAATGAATATTCATTATGTCGAAATACCGTCTTCCAATGGCCTCATTTACTAATCAAAGTACTGGCAGTACTGGTGTGACGATGCTTTTGAAGAGGATGGATATAAAACATCAATTTAAGTTTATCTATATCACCACAATTGTGTATGTTGATACGAACATTTGGGTACGATAACAAAATTGGGTACGAAAATTTTGGGTACGAAAAAAAACTTGGTACGAAACAAATTTGCGTATGAAACATTTTTGGTACGCAAAAAAGTTTAGGGGTACGGGGAAGTAGTACCCGTGGGTAACTTGACCCATTGAGCGAAACTGGGAGGCGGGTCACATTCTTGTTCATTAAGTATGGCAATACATTCATAATGATTCTCGAAAGTAGGTATGAGCACATAGCCGGACCATGTGAGCTCAATCGTATGAGCACTTGACTATCCGAGTTCGCCCACGAACATATGGATAAGTTAACTAATAGCAAAATGACCTTATACATGTATATGCTGAAATCTAACAATCGAACGAAATATCAAACATGGTATGTACACTTAGGTGGTTGTGTAATTTCTGTTAGAATATCGTATTCAATATGTAAATTTTAAATGATTGTGCCCGCACTTGAGTTTGTTGCCTTGTTTGAGTCTATACGCGCCTAGGCTGCACCCAGTGTGTGTATTTGTGTTTTTTCAAGGTAATGAGTTACCTCCGCGCCGAGGCTGCATAATGTTGGGACCCGGAGTGTGTCCAGCACTCCTACCTAATAAGATTAGATTGACGACAGTTGGGACGAATTTTGAATGATAGCTGCAAGTTCCAGCTATTTGTTTTGTTCTGAAATACTTTTTAATTTTTTATATGTTCAAATGCTGAGGGGGGATGAGATTTTCCGGAAAAAAACAACTGTCAGGAATGGTGACCACAAAACATACAAAATATAACATTGCGCCGGGAGCGGGAATCGAACCGGTGTCGTAAAGGTGAAAAAACGAACGTCCTTACCACTGCGCTAGCGGGACGGACAATTAGTCAAAGATATGTTGTTTTATCTATATATATCATAGCAGTGCAGCGTTTACAATTTGCAGGTTCGAAATCGTTCGCATTCTTTAGTTTTGTGATCACGTAAAAAGTTAATTTTACATGTTTTTATTCGCAATTTATATACTAAATCGAGAGCAAATATCAAACAAAATAGAGAAAATATATAGTTGTTTCATTGGTCCATAAAAATAAAATGGATGTTAAATTACTAATTTGAAATTAACGTTCTGATACACTTATTGAATCTGTTTCCCCAGGATATGCTGTTCTATTAATATTTACCTTTATCAACACGAACGACAACTCTGCTAGGAGAATGTTATCAATGAAAATCAACGAGCAATCTCCTACGCAGTGGCGAATGCCAAGGGAAGTAACTGAAAAAATCGAGTTATCTCCATCGGACTGGCTCGGTCTTTTACATATGGCGCCATTGTGAAGATTTTTTTTACTGGTTATCAAACCTTGGACGCTGCTGTTCCAGCATCGTCAAAAAGCGGTGAGCGGGTAAAAACATAGCCGTCTACAACATGCCTAATGCGGCGACACGAATTACCATTAGCAATTTAATGTTGATGTCTTTACTTTCATGATGCATATCGACTGTTTTGTTGAGAATCTCGAACATGTTTTAAGAAAATGATAAGGAAACATTAGGCATTTTTCGTCGAAAAAAAATGACGATGCCTCACCCTCTAATATCATTTTTCTGACTGCGGAATAAGGACGCAAATAAAGGGTTGAAGGCGATTTCTTTGTGTAATAATGAAACTTAATTGTTTCGTGTCATCGATCTTTAGTAATATTTGTTCCGGATAAGTTTTGTTCTCGTTCACTATAACTACCTCTAATTGTGTATTCAAGTTACACGTCTGCCATTTACACTATAACTACCAACCCCCTAACTCACATATACCGATGTACTAATTTAGTAGTTTTAAAGACCTATTCGCTAATAAATAAATAACACCGGAACCACGAGGCTCGACATGACTTTGTGAAACAAATGACTTGAGACGTTGATTGTTTTGTATTACTTTGGTACTACGTTAGCCCCGTCACACCGGACTAGCGTCCTTACGGCGACCTAAGATTGTGTTTCTGGAAATTTCTGATTGTCGTAGTAAGGACGCCAATGACTTTTGCGGTAAAAATGCTGTTTTTCGCCTTCCCGTCACACCACCGTCCTGGTTTATGGCGTTCTGCCCATATCTTTGCCATCACACGCAACATTCGTATTTGTATATGAGCTTCAGTCTGGGAAAACGTGGCTTAATGCTTGTGCGTAGAGTGTCATCCTAGATTAGCATGTGCAGTCCGCACTGGCTATTTAGGGACGACCTTTTCCGCCTAGACTATTATTTCGATTAGAAAAAAACTAAATGAAATTCGATCGGTACTTTAAACGATACTTAATACACGCATTAATTACATTTGTAATGCACAATAATATTATATATATTATTAAAGTAATAAAAATAAATTGCAATAATAACTTAAAAATTGAAAAGGCAACTTGTCATTCATATGACCCAGTGTATTAAAACTATTACCGAAAGTTGTTACAGCAGGCATTACAAGTATAGTCAATAATAAGCCTATACATTAGTGTCAAGCTGAATGAGTTATATGGCCAATAAAGGGATACTAAATACACATATTAATATCAACTATAACTGGTTTACCTTTGGTTCAGATCTATTTTGTTAGTTTAATATTGTATTGGCAGGTTGGAATTTATGTGCGAAAATATTTTTTTAGGATGCGGTTTCAAAATCATGCTACTTGACCGCATTTAAAATATTTACGGTTTTCCAGGAAAGATTTTCGAAACCGAAAAAAAAAAGAAACTCGGTATTTGATTGTATCTATTCTTTTTATATTAAACGCTAGGAAAATCTATCGACACGCCCCATTTCTCACAAGCGTTAAAGTGAGGCTTATTCTGGAAAAACTGGGCCGAATTCAAGTTCTTAAAGTGTCATCAGAGACTATGCTCTGAAGTGCGCATAGGATAATCCGGCACAACACTTTCCGCCTTTATGAAAGTGTCATCAGAGACTATGCTCTGAAGTGCGCATAGGATAATCCGGCACAACACTTTCCGCCTTTATGAAAGTGTCATCAGAGACTATGCTCTGAAGTGTGCATAGGCTAATCCGGCACAACACATTCCGCCTTTATGAAAGTGTCATCAGAAACTATGCTCTGAAGTGCGCATAGGATAATCCGGCATAACACTTTCCGCCTTTATGAAAGTGTCATCAGAGACTATGCTCTGAAGTGCGCATAGGATAATCCGGCACAACACTTTCCGCCTTTATGAAAGTGTCATCAGAGACTTTGCTCTGAATGGGGGCATAGGATAATCCGGCACAACACTTTCCGCCTTGATGGTATTTTCCTTTAAAGTAAGTATTTTCTAAGCAAAATCCTGTAATGATTCGGCCCCTAAAAGCCTGTGCGGAATGCGCCGGCTAGTCTGGGATGACACTCTAGGACTGCACAAGCTAGTCCGGCGCAACATTTTCCGCTTTTATGGCACTGTTCCTTTAAAGGAAGCGAACATCCAGTTTAGGCGTAAAGTTTCGTCCCTGATTAACCTGTGTTGCCTGAGCCGACTAATCTTGAATAATACTCTAGGCATATGCGCTTTTGGAAAACGGGGTTTAATGAATGTGCGTAAGGTGTCGTCCCATATTAGTCTGTGCAGTCCGCATATGCAGATGTCCATCCGTACCTTCGTTTGTCCGTGCGCCCTTTCGTCCCTTATTTAGTCCGTCCGTTCGTCCGTCCGTCAATTCGTTCGTCCGTCCGTCAATTCGTTCGTCTTGAACACTATTTAAACTTGCTCTTGGTTGTTCGTTCTGCAGTCGGACGTTTCGCTGACCGGTTTTCTTGACTGTATTGTGCCGTGGAGTTCATAATGCCTTCGTTCATCCGTGCGTCCGTTCGTTTGTCTCTTCTTTCGTCCGTCCGTTCGTTCGTCCCTTCTTCTGTTCGTCCGTCTGTTCGTTCGTTCGTCCGTCTACAGTTTCCGCTAGCGGCTGACAGTTTGTTCATTTAATACAGGTTATTGTACCAAACTTTTCTTTTCGGCTACTTTTTTGGCTACAGTTTCCGCTAGCGGCTGAAAATTTGTCAAATTAATGAAAATAGTTCACCGTGTTCTGTTTCTGGCTACCTTTTGGCCACACGTTTAAAATGGCACGATGGAGAAATTTGTCAGGGTATATATGTAACAACACCGTTCATAAAATTAACATTTTTACGAACACTACCGATAACTACCAAAATTTAATAGAAAACTCTGGTTCCCCGTCTCTTTTATAAATTCAGTATTACTAATGCGTACGTCCTAATGCAGTCGGCATTTGGCTTACCTTATGTGAGCTGCTGCCTTGTGCTAAGTCATTTCGCTTAGTAAAACTTACAATAAATATGCATTTTCACGCATTACTTAGTATTAAAATGATGATAATTCAGCAACAAGAAGATAGGTACATGGACTTTTTAACAGAAATGATTCATTTGTCACTTACTCGCAAGAATACATGATTTGCATAAATCGAGTAAACATTAAAACGAAGTATGCAAGTAATGTAACACTAACTGATACAAAAAAGCATAAACACGCAAGGAAGACGCAGTTATTTTAAAACAAATAAAACAAAGCAAAATGCAATTGTCATGTAGCAACATGCATTTAATCGCGAGTATTACCAATTGTAATATATCGACATGGTGTTGTCATGAAGTAAACTACAATTGTCATTAAGCAAAATGAAATTGTAATTTAGCAGCATGCATGCACTGGCGGATATTCCCTTCCATAGATTACCGATCAGCATTTCTCATAGAAACAAGCCGAGTATATACGCAGGATTTAATAAAAACATTCCTTAAATATCAAATACTCTTTAAATGCGTAATACATTACATTATTTTTAGCCATACAATCAACTTACTTTATGAAGAACAAGTTTCAATTTCGTATTGATTACCTAGCCAATTTAAAACTAAGGGAGGTAATTATACTGCAGCAGTGAAAATACGCAAAGCATCTCATTCGACTACGAATCCTTTCGTCATACAAGAAAGCATTCACCATACCGAAGTTATGCAGATAATTATATATAACAATAAATATTAAAACAAACTAAATAATAATAAGAAGAACAATAACTTGCACTTATATACTACTTATCATTTGCATTCATTATAAAAAAGAAACAATTATTGTATTAAATATAGTTCATTCATTATGATAACGTTGATGTTAAAACGGTCTACTCACGTTTTTTTTTTTACATATTTATTCCTTCTTTAAAACAACATGCCTCTGTCTAGCTACTCGTCCAAAAATCCAAAGACGTATACGTTATGTATTTGTATGTAGTAAGCTGTAGTAATCTACAAACAAAAACATGAGATCCCATGTTTTTTCCCAGGTTTCCCACATAAAAATGCGTAACACGCGGTTTCCCAGCTCAATTCATAAACGGTTAGTGGTCCCTGGTGTTTTCAAGCGAGAGATTTGCAATCGACATAGTTAAGCATATATACACAATACAATATAGATAAAGAATACTACGTTAGTGTCATTGTGTACTTGAATTTATCCGATGAGTTGAAGAAAGATTTACTAGGCGAGGCTTGGCTCGCCGTGTAAGGCCTTTGGAGACGAGTCGGATAAATGTAAGTACACAATGACCCTCATTTAGAATTGTATATTTCCTACAATATTTAGTTTGATTTAATCTGTATTGATGAATATATTACCGTTTTCTGGTTACGCCACGTGAACAAGACAACATATCTATATATGCCTCGATTCAAATTTAATCAGCACTTCAAATGCTATTAGATTATTTTCTTAATGGTAGTCTATAAACAACTCTTCTTTTGACTCACTGTATTACTAACTGGCATATACAAGCCAAACCTCAACTGGCAAATGCTCTACTCACCAAAGATATTGTCTGCATACAAATCACCATGTTTATTTTCATCTAGTTTATTTCAATGATGAGTTGAAGATCAGCACGCGGCATACACGATGCATTTGTTCATTGCCATATTCTTTTTCCATTAAAAAGGTTGATTTAACGAGGAAATTATGTGTGAATAAACATTCTTTGATCACATAACAAAGGAATGACCTATTTATCAAAGTAATTTCCCTTCGAATGTTACGTCAATTTTCGACGACAAAAACAATTCACCACAATTATATGATTTAAAAATCTGTTATGTCACTGACACTGATCTCAATTCGCAAACTGTTCAACAAAAACACTTAATTTTAAGCATTGCGTTATTCTAGTAGATATTTCAGTATAAAAACAATCTACAATGCAATTTTACCGGTTTTATTTTAGCCATATATTCCGAAACTCTTATTTACACTTTTACAAATACAAATACATCATAATTTAAAGCATCTGTAGGTTACAAAGTCAAGGCACTCGCATGCATGAACTAAATGCATGATGCAATCCACTGAGGTAATGTCAGCAGGCAAGTGCGTGCAGTTTGACGATTTGTTTTGTATTCAGTTAAAATCAATTGAAAACATGTATCGTTTTAATAACTTATGGATATTGTTAGTATACTGTACATTGTTTTAAAATGTATTCATTCAATGCATTCATATTTTGAAATTTATAACATATGAATGAGGATATTGATACAGTTTAACTATTTAAATCGTCTACTTGTCTTAACTGTATTTGACATTTACCCAAAAGTGAAAGGCTAACAAGAGATGTGTTTGTCAGAAACACAATGCACCCTACTGCGCCGCTTTGATATATGTGTTTAACCTCTGACCTTCAAGGATGACCTCCATTAGATACACATGCATGCCAAATATCAAGTTGCTATGTGAAGGGACATAGAAGTTATGAGCATTTTTCGAAACCTTAATGCGAAACCTAAATGCAAAGTGTGACGGAAAGACAAACAGCGGGACAGACGGACGGACGGACGGTCCGATCACTATATGCCCTCCTTCGAGGGCATAAAAAATAGTCTGCTATATTCATGCAGTAGGCATGTAAAGGAAAGTAGGCATACAAAGCACAAATTTACATGAACCCTATGGATTCCTTTAGCTGTAGGATACACATAAACAGTATTGTCACATTCGACCCTTAATCAAAATTTCATCTTTCTCATATCATAAGGGTCGTGGGGTACGATGGCGTGGATATACTGCCTATCATATGTTTACTAAACGTAAAATGTGTCATTACTTCCCCTGCACTCATAATTGTATAGAAAACTATATCAATTACAATTTTAATATTTCCAAACTCAAGTTCTCCTGTTGGTAGCTCTCAATTCGCCAGTGTAAATAATCTTAGCATGAATTTGCACGCATATGACTAACTACAACATACTCGGCTAATTTCGCTTAAACTTGCATGAATTACCTCCTCTGCACTAATCCATGATCATTACGTTAGCATCATATAGATAAGAAAAGTTGATTTTTTAAAAATATATTCCTTCTTTTCGGAAGCTTTTAATCGGATATTCAAAATTATTTCCTATCTTTGAGAGATAGATCAGCAATAATACAACATGTGGCCGTCGATAAATAAGATCATTGGGTCATACGCTTTAACAAACAAAGTACAGGTGCCCCCCCCTTACCTAAGACTACCCGGATTTCAGGAATTACCTTTCCATAAGTCCTTGATTTCCTTAACAAGCATTACATGAAAACCGCCTCTTTTTGGGCACCCATTTTAGTATGTATTCACTATTGTCATGAGCATGTACAAATCAGCGGATGCTCCGATTTCTATTAACGAAATAGACAGATCGCACAGGGTCGGAAAATTATTTTGACCCTTCGTACTAAGTAACTTGTGATTTTGTTGCTGACATAATAATAACTCAGATGTAAATGATAACCTTACATTCTCTGATATTTTACATTGTATGATATAACTCTGCATAATTATAATATGGTGTACGTCCATTTTCAACAAACATACATATGTTGACACCTTGTTTGAAATGTTATACACGTGCCATGTCTATCTTCACTTTAGAATTACCTATTTTACCATGACTATGTCCTTTCATAAAACGTTAAACGTTATAAAATGGATTGGATAAATAAAAGATACATGCGCTCTAGACTTTTGTGAAATAATAAATACCTTAAGGATCGGAGGATGCCGATTCTCTGCCAAGCCTTGTCAACCATGATAGAGATATGAGTTGCCTATTTATCATTGGTTGGTTGGTATGGTGGCTACTTTCTACCATCATTTTGGCGTATATATAAGCGGATTTGAAGGGTTTGAACAAGGCCAACCCGACAACACGCATATGTATCCGATCCTAAAGCTTTTCTGGAGCGTCGATACAGTGCTTGCAGAAATAAAGGAGCAGCAACATATGTGTTTCTTCGTGCGGACAGAATGTTTGATCCTTTTGAATAAGGCAACACAAATCGAGGTAACATGGCATTTTAGGCATAGTCACTGCACTTTAAGAATCTGGGAACTGCACGGAGAGCATCTGCGCCGGAGTACCCGGATGAAACCCCGCTTGCCCGGTATGGTAACAACTAACAAACGCTCATGCTTCTAGAAACGGGTATTGGACACAGGCCGCTAAGGTGAGAAGCGCGTGTACCAACTCGACCCGGGATTCGATCTCCGCGATATTATAAATTGCGCTCGCGTAGGTACACAATGTATTACGTGCACAGGCGATAGTATTACGTATGTTCGCAATACATGTAAGTGCGCACTCTATATTTACACTGTGCAAGTAAGATAGCTAATACGTGCACAAACGATAGTTACCGGTATTATGTGCGCATGCGAGAGTGATTAGTTGCGCAAACGATTGCTATTTCATGCGCACGCGATAGCTGATCAATTATGATAGATATGTGATGATTGTTCAATAATAACTTCATTATGGGAAGTTCATACGATTATATAGACGCCAAATATTTAAATATAGTAATTGTAAAGAAATGTCCATGAGGCAAGTAGCGAGCATAGAAAATTATTTATTTTCCAATATTATAAACGGTACTGTGGTTGCGTACTATTTGTAATAACAAGTGCGCTTGCAGCGGTTCATGCACTCTCCATACGTCTCGAATCTGTTTCCGTTTCCGACACAACCGCCGTAGATGAATAATTCGCATGATCAAGTGTATGCGTTGAAGAAGTACATCGGTATATATGCGTAGCAATTTCCGGGATCAGCAGGCAGTTTGCATACTGGAATTATTAAGATTAAGAAGTAACACCTATACGATATTTCTCACCATAATTATTTTGATTATGTTAACACACTGAGTGTATTATAATTGCATTTATTGCTTTGATTTCCGTGCCTTTTTTAAGTGCTCGTGCAAATACAATATTGTATGCATATGATTTGTTCAAGTTTTATCGATGTTGCATGATCAATATTTTTCTCAACTCATTCAATCCAAACAATAACCCATATACACTATTAGGCGTATTAGGGCCACAGAACATTTGCATTCAAACACGTGTATATAGAGCGAAAACCCTGTTATTTCCAGACAATATGTTTAAACTACCAACATAGGCCTGGATTTAAATTCCATAAAGTGGAAATACTACTAGGAAAAGTCAAACGCTTTACACAATTGATGTGACTATCATATGAGAAAACGATTGGATAGAACGATTAAACAATACAGTACATGCACTTTTAAATTACTTAGGGCATGTTTTGCCTGTTATGTTAATTATGCTTTGTGTTTTTGTTTTAATAATAGTTGGTGTTATTTTGTCTGAATCAGTGCCCATGTAATCATCAGCAAACATCACAATTAAGCAAATATATTAATGTAAATACCCGATGGTTTCCATGGATACTGACTGGACGCCGTTCCGATTAACGTCGCGAGTAGCAAGAAGTAGACTGCTGAGAACATTGTTGTACCTTCAGTGACAAGAACGCATCACAGTATAGGTATTTTGGTCACATAATGCGTATTTGTTTTTAACTAGAACAAACATATTTAGCCGAAAATAAGAAAACCACTAAACGGTGAAATCTATGCTTAACAATGTATTCCATGCCGTTTTTGCCAACGCATTTTCGATTTAATCATAAAAACCAGATTCAACTCAAAAAAAGGTTTGTTTATTAAACGAATATTACGCCGTCAATGCAACTTACAAATTGTCACAAACAAAAATACAATACGTGCTGATAAATTCTAAATATTCTTCTTTAAAAATGTATAAATCAGTTTAGCTCTAGTGATGCCAACGCAATGTTAATAGTATGGCCAAATATGGATTGGATACATTTCGTATGCCACAAACTGTCAATGTTTAGACACAGTTGATTATACATGTGTAGCTTGAGCTCTAGCAAAAATGTAACCTGTTGTGGATTTATGTTTCACTGTTTAGCATTTACAGTAAGATATCAACATTGCGTGGATGTTGGATCACTCAAAAATAATATTTGTCATTTGCTATGCTTAGAAAAACGATAGGTTACAAGTGCCCTTAATATGGATTTAAATTGAAAGCAACAATTTAAAATAACGCCTTCATGTAATAAAAACGTCAAAATGAAAATACCGAACTTCAGTGCACACGTATTTTGTTTTAACCTCAATATGTAAGACGCATAGAATCTGAGCATCTAAGACTTGTTGTTCGTGTCATACCTTATTGGATAAACCGAATTCAAAGCAATTAACGAGTCTGAATTTCATGGTCACATCTTTTTAACGGAACCATCGTAATCAATAAACGCTGTATTATACATTTTTAGACTAAATTTTTCGAGACGGTCCGGCTGCGAAGAAACTTAATTGTTCTTAATTATTTATAAAAAAAAAAACCTGCACGATTTCCAGTGTTTTCTTTAAATATAAAATTGGGAAGCGACGTGAGAAAATACACCTTATGATTAAAAAAATCGATTTTGAGTTTTATACTTTTTCGAGTATTTCAATGATTTCTGATTACAACGGTATGTCTACTTTGTTAATTCGTTCAATATTGATATTGATATGAACGTTTATAAAATACGTTGTTAACGTATTTGCATAGCGACGTCGTAAAATTCTCCGCGACGTTATGTTAACTGACGTTATTCATAAAAGATTCGCTTATTGGCACATTGACTACTGATTTCCCTGTCATGACCCTCCACATTAAAAAACCCACGACAAACATGTTTTTGTTCTGCCCTAGAAAATAAAAATGCTATATAAATACATTTCTCAACACGGTTTTGTCTAAGATATATGTAGGATGTTCTTTATTTAAATGAATTACATTTAAAGTCTTATCTTAGTCAGTCTTTTTATAAATTCGCGCATGCACTTTAAAGGATAGATGAGAATATGCGTAAAGTGCCGTCCAAGATTAGCCTGTGAAGTCCACACAGGTTAATCAGGGACGACACTTCCGCCTAAACTGGATTTTTGCTCAAGAGGGACTTTTTTTAAATGTAAAAATATCATAAAAGCGGAAAGTGTCGTCCTTGGTTAGCCTGTGCGGACTGCACTGGCTAACCTCGGACGACACTTTACGCACATGCAGTAAACGCCGTTTAAACTATGCCTGTCACGTTAATGCTATCTAAAAATAGACAGGACGATCCTACATAGAATGGCCCGCCCGCTTTACTGAGTAAAATGACTTTGGATGGCCGTATAAGGTCGGTTTTACATCCGACTCATTAAAAGAAAACTGCATTAACTGCATCGGAAAACAAAGTGACTCCATAATAAAGCAAAACGACAAATATACTATTAAAACCGTGTAGTAAATTTTATATGAATTAATAAATAAGTAAAATCCTCAAACTTCCATAGTGTTACATTATCAAATAAATCACGCACCTGGACAGTTATCTGCATGTATGGAGCATACGTCGTTTTCCGTTTCATAGTTTAACATTACCCAGTCTAGCATAGAAATAACTGAATCCGGTCCATGAGCCTGGCTGCCGTCCTGTCTTATGGTCTGGTCCTCATCAACCAGAAAATTTATCTGTTTCCTTTGGCCATCTATCCGTACTCCAAATATATGGACCCGCAAGCTGTAGAAGTACAGCGGTCCCATCTGGCGTGCATGGTGGGGCATAGTCACACTTTGACTGAAGTCAAAGCTGAAGTGGACAAAATTTTCTTCCGAACTCTTACGCAGGCATTCATTGTACACTTCCCTTTCCTGTAATGGTATGAACAATACCTAGTACTGTTAAAATATAGTGTCTTTCAAACTACCTGACTCGATCGAAAAGGACGTTTGTCTTGCTTGTAACAAGCTGGGGTTATGACATTTCCGACCGACACTGAAAATATAGTCTTTTTATATACTTTTCAATTTAGATTGTTCGCAATAATGACTAGATTAAAAACATTTCACATTCGCTTGCTTCTATAACGTCTTTCTCAAACGAATAAAATAAATAGGTTTAAACTAACCAGTACCAAGATGGCATGTGTGATAAAGGTTTGAAGCAGTTAGTTTTTCAGGATATAAGTTACTGATATTTCTAGATGATCATTGTGTTTATGTCGTGATTGGTCCGTTTTAAAAATCCTAGAAAGCAGGTCTGTGTTCACGATACGCAAAAAATTTTTATTAAATTTTATTTACCGTTTGCGCTTGTAGAATATGCGTTTTCAATGCGTCGACTGCCAACAGCTTCTCCTCTTCCGTTATTGCATCCATAACGCCATGGCGCATTTTCTGCACGTTGCGCATACGTCGTCTCTTGATGAGGCGATGCGCACATGTGGCAAACAAGTACGCCACACATCTTTGAAGGCCGTCAGTCGAAGAGTACGCACCTGTTGATTTGTGCATGTTGTAGAGTATTCTTCGTGCGGGGCCAATTTTGTTGTTTCCGCTGACAGGTGAACAAGAGGGAAATTGTCAATGCCTCGCGGAGCAGCAGGCTGAGGAATACCCCTTTCATTAGACGTTTTCTGTATAAATCGAACGATGCGCAGAACATCGTCATATGAAATGGCATGAGCGGGTTTTCTTCAAGTATTGCCGTGGACTCTCGGCACAACACCCTTTTCACGAACCTGTTTTTGGAGAGCCTTAAGTCTGTCTACAGAAAGACAATACAATAGTAAGAATGTCTGTCGGCATACTACCATTCCATTTACCCGAAATGTTGGCCGAATCCTTTGTCGCTTTTCACCCTTGGAATTCCTCTCGGTGTCTGGTAAATTAAGAAGTGCCATTATACTCAACTCCTTTACTTGGGTTTCTAACGCCTGTACATCAAGCATATGGGAGAGGACGTCCTCATAGCTGAATTTTGTATTACAACGTAATTGACAGCCGCATCCATTTCTAATAAAATCTCTCGCACTAACTTCTTCATTATGGGTTTCATTCTCTACATCGCTGCTACATTCAGCAGAATCCTGGTCTACAGAGGATAGGTACGACCTAGCACGACGCCCAAAGGAGAGTCAGACTGTTCATCCCTGTCTTCGGATGTTTCTTCATGTATTTCTTGGGAATTTGCGGGCGTCCTTCCAAAGTGATCAGAGAGTAGCGATTCCAGTTCCTGCGAAAGCAAAATGTAAAATATTATGTATGGTGTACATCTGACGGTGAACAATTCTGTTTCAACGCGGTGTGCAATGAATACACGAAAAAAAAATGTCACCGCGGTGTATCGAACCACGATCTTCGTTATACCACAATACGCGATATCTTCATTATACCCAAGTACTGCGCGCTTACCGACTGCGCTATGAACACATTCCAAAGTAAACAGTATATTTAAGATTTATAACTTGTCTTGTTAGTCCGATCTTAATCAATTTGAATAAACGTAGATCTCTAATTTTGAACAACATCCATAGGCTAAAAGAGCTTAGCTATACCAAATTTAAAATATATTGTAATAATCGATATATAAAAACACGAACAAAAATGTTTTTGATTGACTGCGTTTCCTACCTGATTTTTTTTTTGCAAAAAACAAAAACAAATACTGTGTATTTTTAGAAGGAAGTTAAAGGTTTCACGGTTTAAATATAACAAGTAAAAAACATAAAGTCTTACCTGCAATAAAATGGCGCTATGAATAGTGTTTGAATTTAACGACGTCACTTCATGACGAAATACTCAGTTACTTCCCATTGACCATAAGGTGGATTTTGTCACGTCGCACGTCTAAATATATTACACCAAATTTAAATATATCACAACCACTTCATTAAAATTGCCATCGCCATTCATTTAGCCATATTATTTACCATAAGTTGTAATGTTTGAAGTCCCTTTAAGCCAAAAATATCAGAAGTCATTGATTTCAAAACTACACGAAAATAAGGTATAGCTTCTTAAGTGACAGCACTTCCTCCTTTATTTTTTCAAATGATATCATAATAACCAGTGTAAACGAATTATATTTTATTTTTGGTGATCATTGTAAGATACACAATTAATTTTTATCAAGGTTATAAAGCAATACAACAAAAAAGATACAAATATCGTAGTAAACTAATAACTTACCTTGGGCGCTGCTCTGACGAATTTGAGCACTCGATAATAAAGCTAGACAGGATGAGTTTATATACCTGATATGGAGGCGATTTTTAATTAAATTAATCTGGTTCAGGCATGTGCAGCTGAAAGCAAGCCTTTATGCCTAATTAACGGCACACGTCGCATAAGCCTAATTTGAAGCTTACTTTTAATCAAGTATGTGCGGATTATCTCCATTAGTGGCACACATTAAAGCAGAATACGTTAGAGATGTGCATGTCTGGCATAACGTCCGCTGTTTAGCCACTGGTTGCAAATCAATCCTTGTTTGAATGTCCATGTCAGCAAACATCATTGTAATCAAACATTTTTAAACGACTGCCATCATCCCCCGGAAGTCGTTTCTTGTTGACAAGCAAAATGACACTCAAATCGTCCAACAAGGATGGATTTCAAGTTTATAACCAATGAACACAATTTGCATGTTTTATAAGTGGAATATATTATTAGTTTATATAATCTATACATATTTCTTGACTGCGTTTTTGAGCTTTCCAATATTACACGTTTAAATTTATAAATCATTTTGCTCGACTTTGCACATCTCTGATTTCTATAAAAATGATAATCAATGATAAGAGGGACCAACTGCATACGGTTGTGCAAACTAATAGACTTCAAAAAAGGTATGCATGCTTCATTTGAATATAACTGTTTTCTAATTTTAATTGACAACATTGTGCAAGTCCCTTAAACCATAAACCACATATGTCGCACATGTTTCCACATTCCCTTCAGTGTTGAGTGCACGGTGACTTCATGAAGCGACGTAAACCGATCCACGTTTAGAAATAGTTCATGTTGCATTTTGTTGAATGTGAACATACAACGGATAACTTATTTCGCAATACTGTTTAAAATAAGCCACGTATTGCTACAATCTGTACCTATACAGCAGGCGAACGTTTATCCTATAATGTCACAACTGACTTTCTAGAATACACTTCAGGATGTTGTCTTGCCTTCGAGTTAACTTATATAATCTATAACTGGCGTGGTTCGTTTCAGCGTAGCTTTCAAACCCGTGCTGTGATTTTTCTCAATAGCCATCATGATGGTGGCGAAACTTCCCGCCAGCGGTCGGTAATGAAAATCAGTGTTTTGTCTATTTTGAAATTTCTATTGTTTTGGTATGTTTTAATGAAAGGAAAACTGGTTTAAAATAATAAGTTTGTCTCGTTGTTCATTTTTGTTTGACGTATTTATATTTCGTGACATGCATTGAAATGGCAAAGAACTGAAGAGACATTTCATTAAATGAACTTATTTGCCATTTGAAACCGTTTTCAATTCCACTCCTACTTAATGACAGGTTAGTATATTGAAGGTCCTTCATCACGTATCTTAAAGGCAATACAGCGTGTGTTACTGCTATGCCTATGACAGTTATATAAAGTAGTTTTATATCAGTTCGAAAATTATCACTGGAGCAGACTGCATTAAACATCTTCTTGATGTACACTTTATGCGTCTAAGAGTTTTGACGCTGGTATATTTACTGTATACACATTTCTTTAATTCAAAATCACATGAATTCATTGAATACGTAATTTTGTCCGATTTCTGTTCCTTGTAAGTTCAGTGTTGCATGTCAGAGTTATGGAACTTGGTCAGTGGCTGCACAAAAATGACCCAAATAAACATGAGTGAAGTATCAATTGAATGCCTGTATTAGAAAAAGTTATATGGAGACGTTGAATGTTTACATTAACCAAATTTCTAAGTTCCCAAAGGGGTCTAACTATTGCTTAATTGCAAGTCTGAGTTATGGTACTTGGTTGATTACCTCACCGAATGACCCTTAAAACACGTGTGAATAGTTTCAATTTAAAAGCTGTATAATGAATATGATATGGAGATGTTACAATTTAACATACATCACAGAATTACGCGGACGCCGACACTTTGATGAGAGGTATAGCTCGGACTTTTCGATGAAAAGTCGAGCTAAAAATGAAGACAAAACTAAAATAAAGGATAATCATACTTGCAAACTAGTGTATAAACACTTGTGTGTATTACTTATTGGTATGCTTTAAAACAAAGTGAATTTCTGATAATACTGTTCATCACACATAAGTTGAAATGAAATTGTTATTGTGATAAAAAAATGCATTTAAACATAGTGTGCTGGATAGCTTTTGAAGCTAGATATGTAGACGTTTATGGACCTGTTGTTTTTGTAGCAGAATTACTACAAGATAGTAAATAAATTGCCAAATTATTCAATTAAAAACGGAATGTTTGGTTAAAAAAAACTATTTTTAATTAAACCAGTTCCCCTAAGTGTGTGTGTTTACACAATATATACACAATTATAACAATATGCTTTATATGCACGTACTCTCTCTTGTTTAGATGTTCGTGTTTGTTTTGTTTAGGTTTTTACTAAATGTCACTAAATATATTTTCTAGCAAACAAAAAAGTTGGAATAATTGAAATCGCGGTTATTGGAGAAAAGCGGAAAGATAATTGTTTCTCTGATTCTATAACAAAAAAAACCAGTTATTCACATGGTATGAAATTTTGTTTTTTTCCAAACAAATACCTGTGAATATTATCCTTAGTTATTTATTTTGCTCCCGGTAGGGTGGCAATTAGCAGTCGGACAGTTCGTCCGTCCCTCTTCCCGTCAGTCCTGCCGTCCGTCTATCAGTCCGGCATTCCGTTTTCCGAATGTTTTTGCGCAACGTCTTCAGATATTTAGGTGATTTCTGGTGTATGAGTTTATTTACATGACTTAACAGATAAGTGTGAGTTTCGTTCTAGGCCTTTTATTTTTTGAAAAATATTGTCCTTGGACTTAAACATGTTCTCTAAAATAACCGTTGTCCGGATGATTTTTGCGCAACGCTTTCATATATTGAGCCGATATCGGGTATGTTAATTAAACTAAATGACCTGTGTGTGTTTCGTTTCGGTCCATTGATTTTTGTCGAAGTAAAGGGCCTTGGACTTTAAAGGTATCTCTATGATAACCGTTTCCCGAAGTTGTTTACGCTAGACTTTCAAATATTTAGCCGATTTTTTGGTATGTGCGTCTACCTACATGACTTACAGATGAAGTGTGAGTTTCGTTCCGGTCCATTCATTGTTTGCGACGTTATATGCCTAGGATTTAGAGATTGTCAATAAAATAGCTGCTTTCTTGTTCGTTATGATTATATTTTTCTTTAGTGCAAGATTTGAGCACGTGTCTACCTGACTGTCAGTGTGTCTGTCTGTGTATCTGTCTGTCTGTCTGCCCTTTCATCTATCCGTTAGTCCGTACTTTCGTCCGTCCATTCCTTCGTCCGCCTTCCAAATCACCCGCATCCGCCCGCCCGTCCTCCAGTCTGCCCGACCACCCGCTCGTCCGTCCGTCTGTCCGGCCCTCCTGTCTTTCATTATTTTCTTATTATAGTATACTATTAGATTATGCTATAAACTACCTATTCATACTATGGACTCTGCAGTTTAAGAGATCTTTTCAGTAATTTACAATAAAAATTAAATGACTCCCGGGAATTTGCCGATGTTCTGACCGCAGGGGCATGATTTAAACAATCTTTGTATAAGACCACTGCAAGATGTTCATTCCAAATATTATTTCTGCCATAAAATGTAACATAGGTAGAGAACTTAAGATAACACGTAGACACAACAAAACTACATCCATGAATATCAGTGTATTACAAGTGAAAGATGGATAAATACTCTAACAAATAATTTTGAATGTTTCCATTTTTACGGATAAAACAACAATAACAATATCTACAAATTAAGCGAGAAGTATGCTATGATTTTAGTACAGTAAACTATCATTTAATAATTTGATTGATTGATAAGTAAGTAGTAAAACGGCTGGGTAACAGTCGACGCAACGGCACAAAAAATAGTCAAATAGTTTCTTATTTGGAATTTCGTTCAGTGAAGGTGGTAACTGTAAACCGCTACTCTAGTATTCGCTGTTAACCGTTTACCGTGGTATCCAACGCAAACCGCTAACCTAGTATCCACTATTAGGAGTCGAAGCAAGTTGTGGTTCATCAATAGCAGCAACGTTGACATTTGCGTATCTATAAAACATGGTCATGATATACACGACATACATGCAGACCACAAATAGGCCAAATAGGCCAATTGCAAAACTTGCAATAACCAGCCTTTTTGCGAGGCGGGACTGGCGTTTTGCCTCCTTATACTCTCAGATATTGGCCATCGTATTGGACTGAAAAAGAAACAAGATATGCGACTTATTAAATTTCAGTTGAAAAGCTAATTGGACATGAATACATATGAGCCGCGAACATGAACTCTGTTCGTAGCAAACTTCGAGCTGTATCAAGCTCGAAAGTAGAGTGTAGATAACCCGAGCGGTATCAAGCCCGGAAGTATACTGTAGATACCCAAGCAGACTATGCCCGGAAGAAGACTGTAGTTACCCGAGCTGTATCGAGCCCGGACGTAGTCTGTAGATACCCGAGCAGACTATGCCCGGAAGAAGACTGTAGTTACCCGAGCTGTATCGAGCCCGGAAGTAGTCTGTAGATACCCGAGCAGACGATGCCCGGAAGTAGAACGATGTCAAACGCCGACCAGACGTTGCCCGGAAGTAGAACGTACTGGTGACGTTTACGTGACCGGTCGTATACCGGTGCAAACGGTTCCCCGTATTCCGCCTTATAACGAGGTGTCGTCGGTAATGTCAACGAGTTTGACGCCCTGTAGTCTTGCGGATCTCAAGTAGCACTGGCGTAACGCTAACGGTGCGTTGACGACCTGTCGTCTACCATGCCAAACGACGTCCCACATTGAAACGGCTAAAATAAATGACATTAGTAAATACTTTGCAATTAACGACTGTCTTGCAGTCATACCATATAAATATATATAGTACAATGTCATACAATGTATCACAAACTTGTTTACTTCCATAAATGCATAAGTTTCTTATAAAATATTGCTACTCGCTTGAATGCATATATTACGGGCAAAAGCCCGCGAAGCGGGCGTTGACCGTTCATACATATGGGAATTTAGACATAAAATTACATAGGAATACCACATATGGATACGTCTCAAAAAAATTTGCCACGCGACATATATTTTCGCGATGCTATTTATGAACTTGAACAAATCAAAAACACTTTGACATATGCTAAATCACATGTAAATACATACCTCAGGAAAAGTTATATCAATGACATCATAAATGTGCAGCGAATCGCACTTCATATTCTCGCATTATTTGTTTTTCTTCGCAACCGTTCCAGAATTAAGTCATTACTAAATTATCTCCCCTGAATGCTCTTCTTCAGTGGGTATAAGCCGAAGACTGGTTCACTACATATAGTGACAGTCTTTACCAAACAAAATTTAAGTGAACATAACCCGTCTTTGATATATTGCCGAATCTCAGATTTCTGTCGAATTTATTTGCTTTGATCTTTTCGATATCTTATTGTTATTATTATCCTGACAAATCACAAACGCTTGTTAAAAAATTATTTGTTTTAAACATTATAGTTGGCATCTCTATTCTTCTAGTATTCTCGCGGTATTTCAATAATGACACCCTACTGTTTATTTGTCAGAATATGTGACGCATTTTCCATTCGCTCTCAGAAAGCATTCTATACATAGATGGTGACGTCACTTCGTTATTGTCAGTAAGACCGGTGTGTACACAATGTCTCAAAAAGAGGTTTTACGTGTGATCATGAGCAATATTCTGGCAAGTTGTCGTTGTTATCCACCAGAAACACATTTATTCACAAAATTTAATGATATTCCGATCTAACTTTTTAGTCTTTTAGCTTTAATTTTTAACGTATTTACACCTCGTCTGCTCGCACTTTACCGATATCCCCGAAAGGTTACATATCACTATAATAAGTTTAGGCCTAAAACCACAAAATCCGATACCGTTCGATTTTCGTACCACAATCTTACGTAAAAAATCTCCCAGATTCGAAATCAACAAAAAACAAGACATTTATAAATTGTCTGCATTATTGATAAAATTTTAAGATATTTGTTGGTTTTCCGTTTTTAGAAGATGTTCTGTGAAGGCAAGAGCTGGGCATCATACAAGCCATTCTATCCAGCAAAACTGACAGTTTTGGTTTACAGAAATCAACAAAGGAGGGATTCCTGAACTATCAAATTTCCAAGCTATACACACAGTTATTATCTGTGGTGATCTTTATTGGTTCTGTTTGTTTACTTGGATGGAACATGTGTGAACTTTTATAGAACTTTGAACTATATATGTCTATCTATAAACAAAAATCAGCTATTGTATAATAAGATCAGATGTGCAAACAATGTCAAAGGGTTGTTAAATTAACAATTTGAAGGCAATTATGCTGAAAAAATATGAGAGTTCCCATGCAAATTTTGGCTGTATATCAACAAGTGTCTGCCGATAATTGTCAAACTAGTAATACAAAACTTACCACAAGTATGTAAAAGCACTAAGTACCTGTGATCAATTTTACAGGGCTCGAAATTAACTTTTTTTTCTACTTGCAAAACATTGCGAGCTGCTTTAATACCAACTCGCAAAATCAAAAACAGTCTCGCAAATTTTGCAGGAAACATAAAAAAGTTCGGACATTAATTTAGTACTATTAAAACAAAATCAAAAGTTCTTAACATACACATTTTATTTCTGCAATCATACAAATATATCAGTTCCTTGGACCATAAGGGCATTGTTTTCGAATATAAGTGTGTCGTGTTCACTCAGAAAACAAAGTTTAAGTGTCAGTTTGGGATATTTTTAATGGGTTTAAAACTTTTCAAATATTGAAAAAAATCAGCTATGATATCGTGTGTTGAGTGCGACGTCACCAAAATACAAATCAACGGTTAACTTTACTTCATCTTTCGTATTTTTTTTCCGTCTGTAGGCAAAAAGAAACTAATTATGTTTGGCTTCGACGCCATGTCTGTTCAAGTTCAATGAACAAATGTGAATAGTCAACTGTTTCACGTTCTTTGTTCCAATACTATCCTCGTATCTGTACTATAAGTATACCAGTCTACATACAAGGTGTGCGCTTCCGCATACAGGTATTCAGACGTTCTATAAATTGACCTACGCAGGGCTCGAATTTAACTTTTTTTTCTACTTGCAAAAAATTGCGAGCAGCTTTAATACCAACTCGCAAAATCAAAAACATTCACGCAAATTTTGATGGAAACATAAAAAACCCTTGGTTTTTAGTTTAGTTCTATTTAAACAAAATAAAAGTACTTAACATGTATACACATTTTAATTCTGCAACCATACAAAGATATCAGTTCCTTGTACCACAAGGGCCCACATTAGGTTGATTGACCATCTTCATCTATAACAAGTTTTAGTCTTATTTTAAGTTATTTTTTCCACTAATTCACTGTTTTCATAGAAGGATTTAAAATCTGTTTTTTCTAACTAAACGGTTAACTTTGCTTTATCTTTTGTATTATGTATATTTTGTGTTATTTCCGTCTGTGGGAATAAAGTGACAAGTTATTTTTCGCTTCAATGAACATGTGTGAATAGTCGACTGTTTCACTTCCTTTGTACCAATACCATCCGCGTGTCTGTATATACCAGTCTACATACAAGGTGCGCGCTTACGCATAAGGGTTCTTGGGCGTTCTATAAATTGACCTAAGATTTAGTGATCATGTGTCGAGCAGCATTATACCTACTCATTTCTTTTCACTATTTACTTGCAAAAAAATACTAGTGGCTTAAAACTTGACTCGCATTCGGTATTTTTTACTCGCATTTTGCGAGTGTGCGAGTGTTAATTTCGAGCCCTGATTTTAGTAAGATAGTGTAATTCTAAACAGTAGCAAATAGCTTGTTTAGTAAATGCATAATGCAATTAATATGATTTCCGTTCTATTGTGTAATTAATAAATTGGTTGTTACTTGTTAATCCATGATAAATGTTTTATGGCTAGTACAAAACCAGCAATGTTAATTTAGTAAAAGGTAATACAATAACACCACTTTGTAATTTCATATACGTAAATATTCTTGAAATGTAGGTTGATGACAGTGTTTTAGTTTTACTTATTTTGTAACTATTATTTTATGTGCAAAAAAATGATGTGAAGTGTTTTGTATCTCCACACAATACCATATACCTTTTTATATATGTACTGTGTTATGTGGTATTTGAATGTTTAAATAAAAAAATATGGATGATATAACATGATGCATTCTCATATTTGTATTCAAATTGTAACTATAGAGCTAAGCGTATGCAGTTTAGACTGTGATTTTAGAATTGCTACAAAATGGCTAGTTTTTTAGTGGCGACAAAATTTAAACTATTCAACAATAGTTTGGGAAAGAAAATTAGAAACCTGCAAGATACCTGTATTTATTAAATATTTCAATTGCGAATCAAGTATGTTGTTATGCTGTTACACATAATTATACATTGATAATAAATAAGAAGACAATTAGTGGTGTTAACGTTTCCCAACAGTAGAAATCATTCTTCTGATGAAGTCAGTGATATACAGACGAAAGCTCCAGGTATGGCTTTCAATACGTAGTGTGTGTTTATTTGACAGTCTAAAACTTATTGGATTAAAAAAAAATCCTGTCAAATTTGTCAATCAAAATTGATTTGACACATCACATGATTTTGATTATGTTAAATCAGTGTACTGTATGCTAAATGCAACTGCTTTAGCACGCTGTCAAGTTGAATTGAGACATTTGATGAAACAAACTGTTTCCTGGGTAGGACCAGTACTAACTTAGTGTCTATATGACGTACCATGAACTCGAAAGAGTACAAGACCTGCTAAGTAGAACGAGAAATGTACTTCGACGTACAATTTTCACCGACACTTGAGTGTTAGCCAATCAGAAGACACCTTACGTCTGTTGCCTTTAGAGATTTTTGACATTGAACATTATTATTATTATTATTATTTATACCGAATTATGCGCCTATCGACCGCTTACTCATAGATAGTGTGCGTATTTATTAAACATTATTATTATTATAATTTATACCAAATTATGCGACTATCGACCGCTAACTCATAGATATTGTGCGTATTTATTGACCTGGCGTGGCGGAATTAACCTCTGACTTATGCTAGTTATGGTTATCACAAAATACGATCAACAGGGAGTTTATAATACATTATTTATCCCATTAATGCTTGGTAACTGGTTACCGTTGGGAATTTCCTACACAGTAATGCGCTGGACGGTCGTAATACTCCGCCCCGCATGATCATTTCATACACACAATATGCTGAATAATTTTAATTTTAAAAAGGTAACAATTGAATCTTCTTCAAATTTGTATATAATCTATTTCAATGCATTAAATACTTGAAACTTCTGTGTTGTTTTTTTTGCCATTCTGATATTTTTATTCATTTTGTCCTCAACTAAAAAAGAGATTTTAAACATTTATTATGAATAAATCTGAAGGAAAAGCGGCTCAAGAGACTAGTGTTTTGATTGGCTGTTCAGAAAATGTGTACGTAGAAGTACAAACATGTATGTCGAAGTACAAATTGTACTTTGACGTACAAATATATACTTCGAAGTGTATTTTATATTCATGTCGACGTACAATTATTGTACTTCGACGTACATTTCTCTGTTTAACGTGTAGGTCTTCTTGACTTTCAACCCAAATGGTACGCCATAGTATGTCTTAAGGGTTATCTAAAGAATGCTCCCACTTAAAGGATCAATACAGAGACCTCCCAGTGACTAAGCCAGTTAGCAGACACCCCATCCACTATACCACAGACACCGAACCAGCTATAAATTCCTGTGCTAGAATTTAGAAAACAAAAAAATATATAAGATGCTAGATCTTTAAGCTTGGAACATGTAACTCGTTTTAAGATTGATTTTTTTGGATGCATTACTCAATTATTGCAACAATTATCATATTTTGAACACAACCATGTCCATATATTTATTAAAAATACATGGTTATCAAAAAAACTTAAAAAGCTTTTGCCCGTAAATTAGGTAGCACCTATAATCATATTAAATGCACGATGTGCCAAAAAATTGTACACATAATGCTCAATTCACCAACTTACATCTAAATGTTAATTATGATACTCATGCTCCACCGTTAATGTGTAATATTGAATTAAATCAAACTCGAATGGTGTGTTAAATCAATTTATGCATAAAGCGTTTATACACAATAAATGAAATAAAGACATTAACAAAGTCATTATTATACATGCCTCGCGTACCGAAGATTATGTACACAAGCAAACAACTACACATGTAATGCAAGTTTCCGCTTTTGACAAATATTTAAAAATTGAAACACAACTTCGGCGTATACTTGTAAAAATACAAACAACAATTTACTTTATTCCTATAAGGAACACATTGTTATATTTAAAATAAACTTTGGCGTTTACTTGTAAAAATGCAAACAACAGTTTACTTTATTCCTTTAAGAATAAATTGCAATATTTAAATAAAACAACAATTAATTTCACCTAGCAAAAACAAGTATAAACAAGAGCACCGCCTTGCGGGTGCATACCGCTCATCTATTTTCTTTTTAAAGGTGAAGGGACTCTCATTTTCAATCACAAAGGAGGGAGGGGTGGAGTGAAGAGGGGTGTAAAGTGTGGGGGCGTGGACATTTATTACATTATCTTCCAAAAATGCGAAAAAAAATGCCAAAAAAAAAAAATTCGATGGGGGGGGGGTGGGGGGGATTCTTGGGTGCGATGCTTGGACGGTATTTCAAACATAAAATAATAAAAATAAATATTTGTGTTTTTTAACCGTTTCAAAAAAAAATGGGGGTTGGGTGGGGGGGGGGGTATAGTGCGAGGGTGTGGTGGTCATTTGTGAGATGATCTTAAAAAAAAGATAGGGGGGGGAATTGGGGGGGGGGGGGAGGGGGGGGGGTGGGGAGGGGGGTATTCTTGGGTGCGATGGTTGGACGGTATTTCAAACATAAAATAATAAAAATAAATATTTGTGTTTTTTAACCGTTTCAAAAAAAAATTGGGGGTATGGGGTGGGAGGGGGGGGGGGGTATAGTATAGTGTGAGGGTGTGGTGGTCATTTGTGAGATGATTTAAAAAAAAAATAGGGAGGGGGGAATTCGGGGGGGGTATAGTATAGTGTGAGGGTGTGGTGGTCATTTGTGAGATGATCTTTTAAAAAAAAAATTAGGGGGGGGATTCGGGGGTGGGGTGGGGTGGGGGGTATAGTATAGTGTGAGGGTGTGGTGTTCATTTGTGAGATGATCTTAACAAAAAAATTAGGGGGGGGGAGGAGGGGGGGTTTTCTTGGGTGCGATGGTTGGACGGTATTTCAAACATAAAATAATAAAAATAAATATTTGTGTTTTTTAACTGTTTCAAAAAAACCAATTTGGGGGGGGGGTGGGGTGGGGGGGGGTATAGTGTGAGGGTGTGGTGGTCATTTGTGAGATGATCTTAAAAAAAAAATATAGGGGGGGATTGGGGGGGGATTGGGGGGGGAGGGGGGGTATTCTTGGGTGCGATGGTTGGTGGTATTTCAAACATAAAATAATAAAAATAAATATTTGTGTTTTTTAACCGTTTCAAAAAAAAATTGGGGGTATGGGGTGGGGGGGGTGGGTATATTATAGTGTGAGGGTGTGGTGGTCATTAGTGAGATGATTTTTAAAAAAAAATAAGGGAGGGGGGATTCGGGGGGGGGGGTATAGTATAGTGTGAGGGTGTGGTGGTCATTTGTGAGATGATCTTAAAAAAAAAATTAGGGGGGGGGATTCGGGGTTTGGGTGGGGTGGGGGGGTATAGTATAGTGTGAGGGTGTGGTGGTCATTTGTGAGATGATCTTAAAAAAAAATAGGGGGGGGAGGGGGGTATTCTTGGGTGCGATGGTTGGACGGTATTTCAAACATAAAAATAATTTAAATAAATATTTGTGTTTTTTAACCGTTTCAAAAAAAAAATTAGGGGGGGGGGTGGGGTGGGGGGGTATAGTATAGTGTGAGGGTGTGGTGGTGATTTGTGAGATGATCTTAAAAAAAAAAATAGGGGGCAGTGGGGATTCGGGGGGGGGGGAGGGCATGGGGGATGGTTTGGGTGGAGTCTATTGTGGTATGTCAGAGGTAAGAGTAGTTTTGTCAAAGTATCAATCAAATCTAATCATAAATAAAGAAGTTATGGCATTTTTAGCAAAATTTAATAATTTGACCTTGAGAGTCAATGTCATTCAAAGGTCAAGGTAAAATTCAACTTGCCAGGTACAGTTACCTCATGATAGCATGAAAGTATTTGAAGTTTGAAAGCAATAGCCTTGATACTTTAGAAGTAAAGTGAATCGAAACTAAAAATTTAACCATATATTCAAAGTTACTAAGTCAAAAAGAGCCATAATTCCGTAAAAATGACAACCAGAGTTATGCAACTTGTCCTTTTACTGTACCCTTATGATAGTTTGCGAGTGTTCCAAGTATGAAAGCAATATCTATGATAATTAAGGGGTAAAGTGGACCAAAACATACAAACAAAATTTTCAATTTTCTAAGTATAAAGGACCCATAATTCCGTCCAAATGCCAGTCAGAGTTACATAACTTTGCCTGCACAGTCCCCTTATGATAGTTAATAAGTGTTGCAAGTATGAAAGCAATAGCTTTGATACTGTAGGAATAAAGTGGACCTAAACACAAAACTTAACCAAATTTTCAATTTTCTAAGTATAAAAAGGGCACATAATTCTGTCAAAATGCCAGTCAGAGTTACAAAACTTTGCCTGCTCAGTCCCCTTATGATAGTTAGTAAGTGTTGCAAGTATGAAAGCAATAGCTTTGATACTTAAGGAATAAAATGGACCTAAACACAAAACTTAACCAAAATTTTCAATTTTCAAAGTATAAAAAGGGCAAATAATTCTGTCAAAATGCACGCCAGAGTTATCTAAATTTGCCTGCCCAGTCCCGTCATGATAGTAAGTAAGTGTACCAAGTTTGAATGCAATAGCAATGATACTTTCTCAGAAAAGTGGACCTAAAAGCAAAACTTAACCGGACGCCGACGTCGACGCAGACGCCGACGCCGACGCCAAGGTGATGACAATAGCTCATAATTTTTTTTTCAAAAAATAGATGAGCTAAAAATGCATTTGAAAATAAAATAACTTACCCAAATGCCGTATGTTATGGACACTTACGTCCCAGCTAGTGCTCTAGTCTCAAAGCTGTAACTGTCCGTGTATGTCAAATAGTCTGTCGATTTATACGTGTAACCGCCCAGCAGCGTTTACCGAAAAATCGAGGAACATGCTCTCCATGAACTCAAACGGAACAACTTTTCTTCACTGACCAAAAACTAAAATTAGACATAAATCGATCATATACACATCACCCAATATCGTACGACTAATAGTGTAATTTACTGAGGCCCGTAAGTCTAATTTTACAGAAAAACATAACAATTTACGAAAATATGAAGATCGAAGTTTCTAAAAACTTAACGTATTTAAACGTGTTTTGGCTTAAAATGTATCTTCTACCACACTGAATAATGTGGCTAACAAAAACTTGCTCAAAACTCCTATTTTAACCACCAAACAGAAAAATCAGAAAACTTACATAACTTGACAAATGTAAAGTTTTTTACAAATGAGGCCCGATAATTAACATGAAATAACATAGAAATTGCTTCAATCGTAACACTGGATTTACATTGAATAGCCGTCAGAAACACTCGTAAAGGTCAAACAAACCTCCACTATACCTGCATAGCGCTGAAAATGGCCAAAATGCCGACATAAGGGTAGCAGAAGATACACGCCAATACAGCTGCTACAGTATAGTCGGGAGGGCGGGATGGAACCACGTGACGTTCGTCTGAATTTTGCTGATTGGCGATCGAAAAAAAACATAATAAAACAAAGTTTACTTTTAAAAAATAATTCTAAAAATCATTCTCAAAACTGATACTTCAACAACGCCTGATTATGACTTATGGAATATTCACCTTATGAAAGCTTATAGGAACAAAATTCGAATCATTTATCAGAACCAGAACTTTAATGAAAAGTAACTTATTGTCAAACAAATTTAGTTGGAAATACCACAGAAACAAAATAAAAATGGAAATACTGAAGGCATCGACTACGAAAGGTAAATTAAAAAGCATACGGGGTGAAAACCACTGTAAAAGATTTACTCATTTTAAGATGTAAATGTGAAAATCCATCAAGTGATAACAATTAAAAAAATAAGTATATACCATGCATTTAAATTACAATAAAAGCGTACTTGTGTTGTGTTTTATTTCCGTAAAACCTTCTGAAACGTTTGAAAAGAAAACAACTACATTCGCATCTTGACTTTTAAAGAATTAAAGGCACAGACATTATTTAGCGCAATTAACATTTACTTTATTGGTTGATCGATGTTTCGCTGTCACTTACAATTTTGCAGGGCGTTTAATGACTATTAAATTAAATACTAATTGTATGACTAATCCATATTGCCAGACTCGAATTAAGTTCGTTTTAAATATGAATCTAAGTATCACGACTTAGTAATGTCGATGTGATATGAAGAGGAAGAAAGGTACTATAGATCGGCAAGAAACGTGATTTTACATCATCCTCGTAGCGTGTTTCATTATGGTTTATGTTGGATAGCGAAGTGTAATTTAACATGTAGTGGTATGAAACCTTTGTAAAAACATGTTTGTGTGCGAAAAAACCCACACAAATATACTTATTCCATTTGACACAACAACAAACAATTTAGAAACATGTTTAAAAAATTGAAACGGAGAAGATTTCGGTTATTGCGACGGCTTTTTAAGGATAACAGGCAATGCCAGGCGCTACGTTTACAAAATAATTATAGTTTGAACGTTGTTTTTAAAAAGGCACCCAAAATATAGTTTATAAGCGTGTTGATGACGTGTACACTTTGAAAATGTCAACAAGTTTTAAAACTATGAATACTATTAAAACAAAAGCATAGTATTTTCATCGCCCAATGTTCTATAATAACAAGAAGTTTAGTTCAATAGTTATATTTAAAATATGAATAATAACAATCACAGTACTGCATGTTCGACTTACCTTTATTTGCGGCCATTGTATCATTCCAATGAATCGTCTGCCGCAATTTGTTTTATGTCGTATACATCCGGATTGTGTTTATATCAATTCCGATTAGGGCAGGCTGGTTTAAGATTGGCTTATACGCATCTCTCTACATCAATGCTCAATTCTCACGACACCATTTAATGTTATGTATCAAATCGTGTGAGCTCATCGAGTTATGTGTACTTCTTTTATATTGTAGATATACCAATCATTTATAGATCTCTAAACATTTGACTTTTATGTAAATGGAGATTCAAATATACGCCGATTTACTGTATACAGGAGGAGGGGAAGGGCTGTAAAACAAAGCAAATAAATTATTGGCATTAGGCATACCTTATACAAAAAACGTTAAACACCTTTTTTAATTAATGATATTAATAGGATAATATGTTCGTATCTCAAACTTATAGTTGTAAAAAAATGTAGATATAAACCGGTTACACAACTGCCGACAATTATCACAAAAGAAATGACACAAATATCCACAAAAACACATTCTCTGAATGGTTTATACTAGTAAGATTGTATGTTAATAATATGATTCATCGATTTTCAAATCATTTGTACATGCACGTGAATATGCATTTTGTTTAATTGGATTACATTATTGTTCGTAGAGAGGCTTCAACCCACGGTCGTTTTTGGCTGGAGTTCCCAAGGGCATGAATTTCAAAACATGGGTTCCCCTTTGCCTTATTTTGCAATTATATTATTTTTTGTTCGGGGGGGGGGGGGGGGAATAGTAGACCTTTTCATACAAGAAATTGGGCGGAAGTGCTGAGTATAAAACAAAAACAATGCTTTTATAAGTTTGTTTTAGTTATAAACCTTTGCTAAACTTGTGAATTTTATTTAATTTGTCCTGTGCTTTGTATTAATGAAGACGTATTAAACGGAGTCAATCAAAACTTTATATTCTGTTGAAGGGCCTAAAGGGGAAGTGCAATGTACAGAAACCATAACTCTGTATTCGGGAATACGGAGCTTACGGGGGGCTTCGCCCCCTAAAATCCCTAGCAAAGTTTTTCCCTGCACCCACCAGAGGCCCTAGCCACCCACAGCAAATCTTTCAATATTCTGCCCCATAACCAGAAATCCTGGATCCGCCCCTGAAATGTGAACACAGACTGTTTTCATGACATATATTAACATGTTGTTATGACAGTTTATAGAATATAGTGGTAATATTTTATAACAACGTATTATTATTTAACTATATAAGCGATTAATGACTGTGCTTGAAAAATTAATTTGCAGATACGATCATGTCTTATATTATTTTACTTGTGTCGCTGTATAAATTTAAAATGGCGCCTACGTAATCTGAACAGTGGGTTTCTTGTTTATAATTGGATATTAAGCATTTAAAGATGAGTGGCGTTATACTGTAGAGGAAACATAAAGAAGTTATCGTTATCGACGTAACTACAGGAAACATCGTCTTTAAAGTTGTTATTGCTAACTATAGTCCAGGCGAATAAAAACAGTTCCTGGTTTCGCAAACAGCGATCATATCAAGACTCGAAGCATTGATCGATGCCCTTCGTTACCCATAAGAATCGCCGCGGATTGATCTGTCTAACTCTTAGGGTTGTGCTGCCGAGAGCTTTTGTGACATACGGGTCGTTTGGTCGTCTCATGGGCCATCAAGTAGAAAACGTGGGCGAGTAAAGTTCTGTTCGAACTGATGAAATGTGCATGTAGTTTTAATGAGACATGACGTTGTGATGTTTTTATTTCATTGATAGATTAAGTGTGTTGCAGACGACGTGAAGACGTAATGTTGAATAATTTTTATCAAACGATGTATATAAGCATTCTATGAATTTCTATATATTCGATTAAATGCAACATACAATTAATTACCATGTGCAAGCTTTTAATTATTATTTTGTAAGATGTTGTCGTTTTTTATGTCAATGTTCATGTTCATAATATGTTGTTTAATTAATGATAAATATTTTGAAATACTATTTCATCGGCGACCTATTGTGTTCCAGTGTTTAGTAAACAATTTTACTTAGTAAAAGCTGACGAACACAATGCAATAATGTCTTGCATATACAAGTGATATGGTCTATAGGAAGCCATCATTGTGTAGAACGATCTCATGTGTTTGAGTTAGCTGTTGCATGCATCTAATTAGCAGTTGTATTAGAGTTGGGGACATTCTTCCCTACCTATGAAGTAAACTGGAATAAAACATAAAATGTATACATGATACAATCATAATTGTTATTAGTAGCAACATAGGCGAGAGAGTAAAGAGGCTTCTGAGTGTCGGTTAGCAAGGCTCTTCAAAGCGGCATATGAATTAATCATGTCGATTGTTTGGAGGTATTCATAAACCAAGCTATATTGCTAATATGATTCGTTCAAACCGTCAACGAGATTGTTCAACAAAATACCACATTATTCCAAGATGGATTTGCCAGAAGAAAACAAGTAAACGAGTATGCCCATAATGTATAATAACATCATTATACTTAATAAGAGATTAATATTAAGGGTATATTTAAGTTGTTTGGATGTAGTTTTAAGCCAAATTAGTAAGATTTCGTTCAAGCCTAACAGGCGGTTTAACAAAATACACTTTTTCAAAAAGGACTTAAATATTTAGGCAAGTTTAACGATCATGAGCATAATCTACATTAACACAAATATACACAATTATAGTTAATGTTCTGTATCGATAATGGTATTGTGCAAAAATAATTGTATTTTAATTGATCTATAAATCTCATTTCCTGATGAAAAGCACTTTTAGCTGGTACGTATCAGGTGTCATGAACCTGCTTGAACGCCCTATGACCTAAAAGGCCACCACGTTTGAATGATGTTTGTCTCTTTAGCGACTGGTCCCTGGCAATTTCGACTTCGTCTGGTTTATATGGTTCGTAAGTTAAAATGAAATTCATGGAGCAGACATGACTGGAATAAAACATATTAAAGTAGACGACCACGTCTAATCAAGATGTTCCTATATATTATGTTTATATCTAGCGGATTGCATAAGATTTCCAAAAAAATAGGAAAGATGTGTAAAATGTTTTAACGTCACTGGTATTTCAGATGGTTAAACATATTGACATGTCAGTAGTGTGATATGTTAACGTTCTGTTTAAGATTCAATTCAAGTGTCAAATGCCTTTTCGTGTTTTAATCTCAATGGTGTGTTATCATAATACATAATTCATTATTTTGTATTTGTAGTATATAGATACATTAATGGTTTTTCTACTCGTGTTAAACATATACACTTGTTTTGGTAACTTTTTCAAACGCATCCAATCAGGTTTTCGAGAAATTTTATTACATGATCTAATATAATGACAGTACAGAAACCAAATGCAAACTTGATGAAAAATAATAAAAAGTATATTAGATAAAAGAGGCAAATAATAAAACATAAACATTTAGCTTACATCTATACATTATTCAAATTCATAGCAATTACCATATACCGGCTTATCGGCATGTGGATATTAAGTTACTGAATATCGTTACAAATTATGGTATCAAGGGAAATTAATCACACACTAAAAGATGTATATATGCATCCGAAATCGGTCGGTATCTCTTGGTTTCAAAAGTTTCGGCACAGTTTCTAGATCAACAAAGTATGAATACATCGATATTCAAGTTAATATTTATATTTATATATTTATATTTATAATATAAATAAATAAATAAATAAATAAATAAATAAATAAATTAATAAATAAATACTTTTTTCTCTTTTTGAAGTATAAAAATTAATTTAATTATCGATGTATTCATACTTTGTTGATCGAGAAGCAGTGCCGAATCATTCAAAAAAGTTGCGTGTAGCCCTCGAAGAACACGTGTTTCGGTCAATATTTTGCAAGTGCGGTCAACATAAGAACATAGCGACAAGTTCGAACACTTTTGATTGTATACACTAAAGTTAACACAAAGATCCCAAATTAAGTTTTTAACAATCGTCAATGACAATATCGAAATGCAATCAATGTCAAACCGTTCATTGCAGATTACCCGCGTGAAGCCCACGGCTGTTCCGTCATTCGGTCACTTAATAGCGCAGGCGGTCTATATACAAATATAACCGGTCCCAATACGCCTGCCTTAATACATTACGTTAACATAATTATTCAAAAATGCACATGTAATACATGTTTTAACCTTTACCATATGGATGTTTATGTACGCAATTGCATCGTAACATGGTATTATTTTAACCTGCATCAAACAATTCATTAGGTAGCAAGTAAGGTGTATAATTACGATGTCTGGTTTATACATCTCAAAACGATCACGAGCAAAATGTTAGTATACTTGTATATGTACAGCATGAATGAATCCTATAAAAGAAACCTATAATATTACAATACTGCAACTCATGCAAACATCAGACGAAACAATATCGTTAACAACAGATCTATGTTCCTATTGGAAAGTCACAAATTGCCAATGTAATACATCAAACTATACGGCATTCTATTGTAACATTAATGATTCTGATAAACCCCTTGCTGGTGAACAAAGTCCAATATCGTATCATAGCAGAACTTGAACTGCATCTGTAAAAGACAATGCACATGATTGAGTTAGCAGAGAACGTTTCGAACAGTATGTAAACTTCATTTCAAAAAACTGTTTCAACTTCGCACTTAACTATCCAAACAATTCGTTAAATTGCAAGTGTATTATGTAAACATGCCTTGCTGCGGATGAGAAGACTATTTTCGTGCACCATCGTCCTGACTGATTGTACGATGTTAATCCGCCCATTCTGTTCTAATATGCGATAAATCTCGTTCAATAAAACAGCGACGACTCCGCATTTCCGGAATCCACAACTGCAAATAATTGTTTATCGGAAATAACTCAACATGTCTATTATGTATTTGAAACACTGTAAGGACAAACAACTTTCGTGTAAACTTGACGTATCGATAGTTGATTAATTCGGCGAGTATTCGAAGTAGATTACATTTGAACAATAATAAAAATGAATTAAAAACAACATCTGTCCCGTAGCTCTACTAACCTGTCTAATATCAAAATCGGCGTGTCGTCTGCCATTTCGGATTGCCAGGCGTGCACCGCCCCTATCATCTCAAGCAATGGTTTCCTGTCTGTCGGTATATCTCCTTCTTTCCACGAAGACAGCACGAAGTGTTTTATGGTTTTGTCGCGGAAAGCCTATTGTTTTTATATAAAAAAAAGAAACTAAATAAGTAAACAATGACATTCATGCTAACGTGTAATATTTGAAACTAGGCAAAAACGTTTAAATAATTATTATATTCAATATACCTCGTGTGTCATGGAATACGTTATTTCAGCAAATCCATGTTGGTGTTCCTCTTTGATAGAAGATGGACCTTTTGTGGCACGTGTTCCGTCTTTTCTGTTAATAAGTAGGTGCTTCTAGCGTTGCAAATAGAAAGTATTATATATATGTAAGGATATATTAACATCAACGTGACCAATGTACTAGGTTAAACATATTATTAATTACTGACGCCGTAAGGTGGGATACAAGCTAAATTAATAAATAAATGGCTCAGCCACAAATAAATTTACTACAGTGTAACACATCGTGCGAACATGGTAAAAAGACGCCGAACGAACAGAGCTGATCGAGTAACACTCTTTCTCCAGAATTAAAGTTGTAACAGGACACACATTAGCAATGCTTTGTTAATCACTTCAACTCGTTTACTTACTTTTCTTTGTTTTTTGATCGAATATGAAGAGTAACTGCGCTAATATGGAACAATACATCGTCAGAATGGCACCTGGCTTAGCCAAGCAAAAGCGAATCATTTTGAACATAGGAAAATTATGACTTACATAATTTGTAATTGACGGATGTTAAACATTTGTCACAAACAATAATGTATTGCAATAACAAATCATAACTCTACTGGCAATGAAACGTACCATTTTACCCTTAAAAGAACACTAAAACAACCCCAAATTGTGTATAAAATAAATCTAAAATATGCAAGTAATATACCATTTCGATATCACCCGAAGCTAGATCTATCAACGTTATCGAGCCGAGCTTTTCGAGACGAGACCAAAACATAGGCAGCTGTTGTTCGTTCGGTTTGCGAAGCACAATTATTCCCGTCAGTGCATTGGATGCCTGTGCAATGTACGTACAGGGTGGAAAGATTACAGCGATTACATTTCTTATTAAAAACCATGTCTCAATTACAAAAATTAAATTACATATTATATTGAATACATGTATGTTACTTCCATTATTTAATGTTTAAAATACAAACAACTAATACAATCATGTATTGATTTACATACACTATCACATGTGCCACATAAGGCTATTACACTTTTTACGTTTGTGATCCATAAACATTATAAAACTTGTACAAAAGTGTCATAGCTTCGAATATACATATAAACTAACTTAACTGAAACGTTATGTAAACTTAACTTACATGGATATTTATTTCATCTGGTGGTTCACTTATTATTTGTTGTTGTGGTCGATATACATCTACTGCAAATACAAACCATCAAACATGTTTACTATATAACTTCACACTATGCAATCGAGCTAAAATAAATAGATTTTAACTAATTTCACATTAACTGGATAGTTATGTGATGATGTGTTGTTGTTTTATTTCAAACATATGTAACGCCTCTTACTTTCAGTCACATTTGGTCCAATATTTCCATATTCTGCTTCTGGTCTTGTCACTAGTTGCAAATGTCCCTCACGACTCTCGACACTTCGCTTTAACAACTGAAATTCCAAAATACACAGCCCATGCATGCAAGGACATCTGGATAATAGTTAATTAGCGGACCGGCGACATGTAAGATTTGATATTTGGACTATACGTCTGACAATATAGACGTAGCTTGAAATATGTATTCAGTAGATATATTATCGTAACAAATCGTCACATATATTCCAAATGCAGACACAAATATATTTGTATCATCGTCCGTGTGTGTTTAATTTGATGTTATTTAGAATTTGTTTATGCTCAATTAATTTGATGAATGTGCGCATGATAATGTTATTAGTTTGCTCACGAGATTCATTCAAGATTGTGTTTCTGAAATTGTACATAAAAAGAAAAATGGCATGTTTCAGTTTTCTTTCATGATACGCTGAGGACGTCTTGTTGTTGCCGTTTTATATTATAGTAAACACAAGTACTTATCCGTGTACTGATGTAGCATTAAATGCGCAATATATAAGTCTCTTCTTCGGCTGTGATTGTTAATCATAGTTGCTTTGTATCAGCAAAGAAACAAGCGAAACCAAAATATACGGCAACAGTCAGTTCAAGATGACACGATTACAAAATAAGCCGATGGCTAATCATAATTAAACAACTTATGTGTCAAAAATACTAAACTTTAATATATAGGAATTGCCAAGAAAATTGCCTACGACACAGCCAGTATAGTATACTGCAAAAGAGCGGACGATATACGCGCGAAATATTTTTCTGTACAAAAGGCTAATAGATTATTATTATATTATTTTACTTCTAACTGTTTATCAAGTCGGGTTGTTGTCGTAATGCTATCGTTTCCGATCATGAACTGGTGAACACTTTCAAACTGTCTTGTCATCACGTGGTGTGTCCCCACCAGGAGAGCTTCCGCCAGAGCCTCGTGTAGGTAGGCGTATTGTTCCTGTATACATACGAATACAGGATAAAGGCACGAAGATGCAAAAATACAATAAGCACGTACATTTTCAACGTTGAATGCGTATTATTCTTAAATATTGACCTGAGTTATATAACGTCCTTTATCCTTTCTAAAGATATTGATGGCAACAAAACCATCACAGATGCAAAAATTTGATATATATATAAATATAGATATTTATTGTTTAAAAGTAAATATCACGTCACCTTTGTTTGAACCATGCTGACCCTTTGTTCACGTAATGCCTCGACAATCTGGAATGGTCTGACACAGTTTTCAATTTGTGCTTGTGTGATAAGATTGTCAATAGCAATAAATGTTCCTGTTCGCCCAACACCTGCGCTGTAAATACAATGCGTTATCTTTGGTAAGATACGAATGTTGAGTTGCATTGTTTCTTATACTAACAACTTCCGTATAAATTCAAATCAAATATCAAGTATCGTTTGTGAACGGGTGTACCTGCAGTGAACAAGAATTGGTGGCTGATGCTCATCCTGAGTATTCACCGCTCTCCAGAAGTCTACTAGGCACCAGGCTGTGTCGGGAACACCTTTGTCTGGCCATGACTTGAAATGAAACTGCTTTACTACCCTGGTATCATGTCCCTGTTGACATGAATAAATACTTACGAATACCACAAATATGTACTTACACAAAATCACAAAGTCACTTAATAATAAATGTTCGAAGAAAAGCTTGTTAATCTTTAACGAAATTCTCGTTTGATACAACATATAAACAATACAATCAGACAATCACCCTCGGTAGACATGTTACAGTAACGACGATGAATTATAACAGACCTTCTTGATTGTGAAAGTCCTGATGTTGTAATCAGACATCTCCTCAACATCAACGTACTTGACGCCAATACGTCCGTACTTGCACATACTATTCAACTCCTCGGGCCAATATTGTAAGCATTTCATCTGCATTATAAAATGTTTTGTCAAGCACTGTTTTGTTTACTTATAATAGATACAGTATCAACGCGTCTTTAGCAGTCTACTTTTACTAGGGTAGCCAACATATGAATCAACAATAACCGCATATGAGGCACTGTAAATATGCTTTTTCTTCTTTACACTCGCATTTACCGAACAATCAACATCAGAAATAAATCGCATACCGTTCCCATTTCAATCAAATTTGTCAGCATCACAATCTTGTCTACTCTCTGCTGCCATATCATACGCCAGAAGTCATCTAAATTTTTCTCGGTAGTCCCTTTTAAAACAGATTTCAATATATGCATGTCATACTTATCGGTGAGCTAATATTAAGACAATTTATTCTGCGTTAGTGTTTTAAACCGAATGGAAATGAAATGCTAAACAAATGTAAATAACCCTATAATGACCTTTTATACAATTATTAAGATGTTTTACTTACCCTGAGACGCGATAAATTTCTTTGCCTTTTCAAAGCCCTACAATTCAAAAAAATCTTAACAAAGTATCAAATTACTTATAGTATTATGTATATTTTATTTCATATTTCATATTTGTTTTTGCTTAAATTATCTTAAACGTTACTGATCATGCGATATCGGTAAAAAAAGATGAGGAAGAGGACATTCAGATTGATCATGATGAGGATAAGGATAATAATGATATAACCGAAATAAAAATGTACGTGTATATAGCTCGCGTTGATATATTCGGAATCTCCATCACTCTCTTTGGTCAAGGGCACACGGTTATGGTCGTCTGAAAAGAAATGAGCTTTCTAGTATACATTGCATTACCGTTACTCAATCAAACGCCATATTGCTTTAATAAACAACACTTATGCATATTGTAAGTTCCTCTAAAGAAGGACTTGTCGCATGTATGTTACGATACTCTCTATTTTGTACTTAAAATATTTTAAATATGTTGCATTACTGGACTTGACACAATGTAAATCAAACTAAACGTACATGCATACATCTGCTTGTAGCGGGTCTTTCCTTTGTTCACTTCGGACGATGCTACATCATGCTTATGGATAAGCCCGCTTCTAAATTTCTACAATGCAAGATTATTAATGGTGCGGAAATGTTTTATAATGAAGCATTTAACTGTTATTAAAATATAATACTGCGAATGTTTCTTACTTTAAACTCTTCTTCAAAAAATGTTGAACCACTTTGACACTTCTCGTGAATGTAGCCCCATAGTTCATGGATTTTTATTCCCGAGCCAAGTGTCTTGAAGCTGTAGTAATCATTGTCATCACATAGAACGAGATTTTCGTTGCTAGACGATAACAGGCTGACGTCTACAAGTCAAGAGGAAATATATCATTTAAACACAAAAAATCACACATTATATGAAACTGTAAGGTTGGTTTTCAAAGCATATATTATTGTATATTTAATATACTCGTTTATCCTGCTTGATTATAGAAATCAAATATTTGCACATGTGTTAACTCCCTTAGATATTTGTGATGGTATGTGTCAACTTATATTCGCAGTTGATCGTTAATAGTTTTGACTAAAATATGTTATTGACGATGTCTTGTGTTAAATACATATTTTTAGTTTCGCTTATACTTGTGTTGATCAAGCAAACACCATATTGAGCTACATGCATTTCTATTTTGAACATGTGTTCACATGTACTTTTTGAGGCGACTTCTGCTTTCTCTTGTACGAAGACGTTTTTGCCATCATTAGCCCGATCGCTATGATCGAATCCCTTGTTGAAACGTGTCTCTTTCTGATCCGGTGTAGATAATTTAGTATGACCTTTTGCGCTGAAATTAAATAAATCACATGACTTGACAGGAACAAGATCTTTATTGAACAAAAAGATCTTTATTGACAATACAGTAAATAAACATCGGCGACTAGTATACTAATTGTACAAGCTGCAGTAACTTACGAATGAAGTTGTCGCCGCTTGTAATATACGGTTAGTAAAGTAATTCCAATTATGGTAACAACAGCTGCAAGGCAACCACAAACAACTCCGACCACGCTCAAGGTAGTACGTTCGTGGGCTGAAACAATACATGGATAAATGAGTACTTTACCTATTTAACCTGCTGCATATTTTGTATATGGTATATATAGTATGTTCAGATTTGAGCTCAGTGAGTAAAAGTACTATGGATCACGCACGATCCATTGACATGATGTCACTTGTCGCAGGGACATTCTCTAGAGCAGCGTTGTCCGTAGAAACCAGGTTTACAGGCCTTGTTAATCATTAAAAAAAATCATTTGAATACTAGTGCATAATTTCAATCTACGAAACAAAGACTTGTTAAAGTAACATACCACATATTACTTCAACCTTGTGATTTCAGAGATGTATTTTTGCCAATAATGCCAATTTCCGATAATAATTTATTCATTATAACTATAGAACTATTTTAAAATGTAAAATGCACAATTGTGTAAATTGTTAATGGAGGATAATAAAACTCGCAGACCAACAACTTCTTATCCTTAAATACAAACATTCATACACTATTGATTATTGTTTGATGAAAGGTATTGGAGGACAAACGTGCGACTGGGTACGGACGGACGGACAGAAAGTCAGAAAAACATAGTGACTCCAGAACATCCCCGCCTTCTTCGGATCGGTGATTATTAACGAGATCAGTAAATCAGGAAAAAATCCAAATGACCACTAATTTAGAGTAATCAACACATTGTTGAAAAGACATCACATGCCAACAAGAAGTTGTTTTGTGTTTTTCAAGACAATCGGCGTTTAAATAAATGTTTATAACTTTAAAAACCTGACAAAGATCTATCACCATCAGCTATAAACACGATTTCCCGAATTTTAATTTCTGTACCGTATATACCCACCCCTTATTTATGTCATTTAAAATAATCTTATCACTGCAGTTATGTAAATTGATTACTGAATTATCAGGCGAATTTATCAACATGTTTAATTAAGACTATCATAAACTATTATATAGACTGAATACATTTATATTATGTTGAAATAAATAATGCATTAATATAATTTTATACAAGACAAAGGTGATCGATCCATATATATTAAACAATCATTCGTATTAAAACTTGTGTATTGATGCTCAGTGAACCTTATACCATGAATATATCTTCATCTCCACAAATAGTAAATACAAACTAAGAAAAACATCAAGCGGCAGAAGCAAAACTGAAACCGTTTTACAGCACGTTGTCCTTTATGTATGGACAGGAACCAATTATTTAATTTTCTGACACAGAACCAAAGTAAGAGACGAAACACACGTACAACAAACACAATACTAGTAATACAACGTAATGAAAAACCTTTCTGATTTCACACCTTATTTATAGAATCGTGTTTAAGTAAAGAATTTATCACGGAGGATTATAAGTTTTAATAGCAAGTGCAGCGCAACCACAATTTAGCTATAATTAATACATTCATTGATAAATTAAATGCATTGCAGGAGGATTGTTTCTTTTTTTTGTGTTTGAAGGTAAACTTAATTAACCGCTCGATTCACAAATTTCCAAAGAGCCATAACATGTGAACATAATGATGAAAGTAATTATAATTATGATTCCAATTGCAGTTACTTTGTTCATTATTCCCTTAAAAATCGTATAAAACATACAATTTATAATTCGTCATTTTGACCATAAAGCATAGAAATATAGAAATGATACCAATTTCACGTTATCGTTATATGTAGGCTAAATAAAATAGCGATTTGTTATATAATCATTAAAAACACGCTCATAAAGATTGAAACACGCATTAAGATTCACACAGTAATAAACTCACTCCAAAATGGCATTTGTAAAAGAAGTATAACAACGTTTGTCTGTTTGAAACTTGATACATTATGTGTGATCATAATGTGTGTAGGAAACAAATTTGATATCTAGTAAATGAACAGCAATTATGAGCTACTTACAAATAGAAATGTATCCGTTTTGCCTGACACACCCAGAGCATATCGCTTAATCAGAGGACATTGCTAGTCCGATTTATAGTCGTATAGTCATGCAACGAATATCGCCTATTGTTTTTAACATATGCCCGGCCTACATTCCACTATAAAATGAACATAGGACAATAAGTCAAAAATGGAGATTTTTGCATTTGTTAAGCAATTACTAATTTTATTGTAAAAACAGAACATAACTTTATTTCAAATACACTTGACAGTTTCTAAGATTAACGCAAATACATATATATAATACGTAGTTTGTGCAGTTTTTTTACAATCTAGTATGGATGAGATTAAAGATATTTACACACAATTCGTTTGATCTCACATGTCAACAGTGTGTCAAGGTATATATGGAACCGTTTCGTATGTCGTTGTAATCATTAAGATAAAATAATAATAATAATTTAGAAGGAATAAAAAAATAATACAATTCGAAGTCAACTCGTAATAACATATTGTTTTAGGTAGAAACGGCAAAATACCGATAAATTTTTATAGCTTATGTATAAGCAACATTTATGGCAGAAAATGAAAGCTACAAATTATGATTTTTGACGATGCTGAAACAGCATCGTCCAAGGTATCATAACCATAAAAAAAATTCACAATGGCGACCTATGTAAAAGACCGAGCCAGTCCGATTGAGATAACTCGTTTTTTCAGTGACTTCCCTTTTGCATTCGCCACTGCGTAGGAGATTGCTCGTCATCGATAACATTCTCCTAGCAGAGTTGTCGTTCGTGTTTTAACATTCAACAATTGCCGCCCCATGAGAGTCTCGATTCAAAACTTTCTTACTGCATAAATTGGCTTGTTTCGCTATTTTGAAGCTGTCATTTAGGATATATGAATTATTTATTCACTAAATCTCCGCTTATGACAACAATAGTTGGAATTTGAAGGATATATACTCGATGTGAATGAAGGACTTTCTGGATCGTAACAGCTTGACACGGCAAAACAGGCATACTGGTATTTTTAGTTATCAAAATAAGTCACATTGTGCTTTATAAATTGTATTCGAGCATTTTGCGACTTATTGAATGACTTTGATACCCGATATCAACATTTCATCGGGGATTTGCAGATCACCAAGCTGTCCTGAAATTCAACATTGATTTCAAACTCTTTACTGGTTCGTACTCTTTCTTAGTGTAAGTACTTTTTATCATTTTAAAGTTAAATGAACTGTGTCACAGTAAAAGAGACATTAAGGCGATTGTGGCCAGTTTGGATCTAGATCAGCCTGCAGTCGCTTGAAAGCTGTTTGCTTAAAAGCGTTTTTTTTGACAATAACAAATAATTTAATTGGATACTGATTTGACTGCGCTTTTCCTGTGACCTGGCTCAATTAATAGAATTATCATTAATCAAATTATTTATTTGAACATTAATCAATTGTTTTTCTTGTTCCTCGGGATCAATGACTCCAGCACTCTCCTGTTGAGAATTGAATACTGCTAAAGGCGATGCTAGGGGGCGTGAAAGATGTTGCACCTTCCATTATCGCTTGATTGTTAATTGTCGGCTCGGGTACTACGTAATGTACCCCGCGTACTCTTAAGTATACTTACATGTATCCCGGGTACGGTAAATATACTAAAATGTACCCGGGAAATTTAACCCTAAATCAGTCGTTGTCGACTATTTTTTTGTAATTACACATTTATGTCAATTTTCTGTAGAATGGCCTCTATATTATCGGAACACATACTCAAAAAGCATGTTGATGCAGTGTTTTTTTAAGAGAAGTGTGTTTAAGATAATCGGTTGCGCGTTTTACGACATCGGATTTTGGGCGCGAATACAACTCGGGTACAGTCTAATATGGACCGAGTACAATTACGTTTATTTACCGTACCTGGGGTACATGTAAGTATACTTAGAGTACCCAGGGTACATGTAAGTATACTTAAGAGTACCCGGGGCACATGTAAGTAGTACCAGAGCCGACAATGACCAATCAAGCTCCATTATCCCTCATGAACCGACTCAAAAAACCAAGTGGGCAATATTTGACTTAATTTTTGGTTTGGTTGCTCTCGAGAGATCGAAAATTTCAGAATCTTCCTAAAAGCCCAACGGGTTTGATCCCCAGAAGCGACATTGAAAACTAGCATACTTTGTTATCTAAAAGGCTGCTAAACCTGATATACAATGATAATGTGAATTTTCTTTCACATGATGTTCATTAGTCATATTATATAAAAACTTACAGCAGTAGTAAACAACTGGACAATTATTAATGAACGCATCTTTCATTAGTCTTTGACACTTTGATTTTGACATTGCCTAGATTTAAATATGTGACTGGACTTTACCAGCACTCTTGTAACAGAGCTAAAGTTTAAATGTACCATTGAAGATCACCTAAATCCAGATTTGCTATTATAGACGTGTGAAAAGTTTAAAGGGTGTGACAAGTAATCAAAAATTGCTCATTACCCAGAGGCCACAACTGAGCTATGACTGTATTAAAACAAGACAAATCAGTGCCTGATTTAGATTACCTTAGATAGTTCAATAAAAACTAATTTCATAAGCCTGGTAACAGTTTAACGGTAATGCTACCAATGTGTCACACCAGGGCATTGAATTTGAAATCTAGGACATGCATGGTCATTTCTTCATGAAATCAGGACACAAAATTGTATTTTAAGTCCTTAATTGACCTGGCTACAGTTCTCAGATTATTATAAGCTCAATCAGTATATTTATATCATTATTTATGCTTTGTGTATTGTAAACATATACACAATCATGCAGTTACATGATAGCAATAAATAATATCAAAGCTACCCATACTATAAAGGTCATTGACAAAGCCTATGGTCAAAATGTGAACACATTGAGTGTAATCGCCCTCTCGTGACAGCAAAAACAACACGTTGACAGGTTGTCATTTTTGACAGTTCTACTTTCACTTTCATTTCGTGATATCAAACTATTAACAATTATGTGGCTGAGAAAAATATCGCCATTGCTTTTTATGCCCCCGGTAGGGTGGCCTATATCAGTTGAACTGTCAGTCAGTCAGTCAGTCAGTCAGTGTGTCAGTCTGTCCGTCCGTCCGAAAACTTTAATGGCCATAACTTTTTTAATATTGAACATAGCAACTTGATATTTGGCATACATGTGCATCTCATGGAGCTGCACATTTTCAGTTGTGAAAGGTGAAGGTCATCCTTCAAGGTCAAATGTCAAATATAAAGCGTCTGTCTGTCTGTCCGAAAACTTTAACATTGGCCATAACTTTTTCAATATTGGCGTGCATGCGTATCTCATAGAGCTGCACATATTGATTGGTGAAAGGTCAAGGTCATCCTTCAAGGTCAAGGTCAAAGGTCAAATTTTGCAATATTGAAGATAGCAACTCCATATTCGGCATGCATGTGTATGTCATGGAGCTGCACATTTTGAGTGGTGAAAGGTCAAGGTCATCCTTCAAGGTCAAAGGTAAAATATATGGCTTCAAAGCTGCGCAGCAGGGGGCAATGTGTTTCACAAACACAGCTCTTGTTTAATATATTTTCTGCACATTCCTTCAAAAAAACTTACATCAATACATGATTTTCTTCGTTAATTCAATCATTCCTGACAGACTTGTGTACATATTTCGCTTACATTTTGACGCGCGTAGGCAGGACAGCATTACCGCTTCCGAAATGTGTATTCATACTATTGCCTTCGAGGAACTTATCTGATGTTTGACGGAAAGGGCGTAAATGTGCAATTGTGGGTCAAGTTCCCCACAGGTATTACTTTCCCGTTTCCCCAATTTTTTTCCCTACCTAAAATATTTCGTACCCAATTTTTTTTCGTACCCAATTTTTTTTTCGTACCCAATATTTTTTTCATCCCCAATTTTTTTTTCGTACCCAATTTTTTTTCCGTCCCAATTTTTGTGTTCCCAAATATTTTTTCGTACCCAAATTTGTTTTCATACCCAAATTTTTTTCGCAAAATTTTTGTACCAAATTTTTTTTCGTACCAACATACAGAATTGTGGTGATTGTGGTGATGTAGATAAACTTAACTTGATGCTTTTATATCCATCCTCTCAAAAGCATCGTCACACCAGTACTTTCAGTACTTTGATCATAAAGCATATCAAATAACATCAGAATGTTTTGATTTAAAAATTAACATGCATGTATTCCACATTTATAAATTAATATGCGCATAACTACTGCGAATAGTGAGTGCTCATAATATAAACTTTCCTAATTTGAACACGTCACTTTTATTGTCTGTATCTAATGACCATGTGAGCATGCTATGTCTCACTTTTTACGAGCTTTAATGTAGTTGTCTCTTATGGTCACATTTAAAATATTTTAACATCAATATCATCTTTGCAGAGGTTTAGGTGCAGTTTTTTCCAAATCACTACTATAAGCAAAACAACAAACTTCGCACGAGTATTTAAACATTATAGAAAAAAACAACACATCAAATAACTGCATAGCTATTTTTGGTATAAATCTATAAGTTTTCAAGTTGGTTTATTAATATGTAAAGTGCGTGTAAGTCTTTACCGCGCTTTATTAGTGTTAAGGTTGACATCCCGCTTTAATTAAGTGTCACGCCCTGATATAGAAAGTCGTTCACAGTGTCTTTGTTATAATGTTCATACACCCAAATCACATTACGTTTGGGAGCTCCTTGTTTACGGAAGACAATACTTCATAATAATCAACTTAAAAACTCAAAGAAACCAAACAGCGTTCCTTTTACAAATCCCTTTGCATCTTTGTATGTCAAATGTTTATACAATATATTTCAATAGAATGCACAATCATAAATATGTAAATCCAATTATTTGAATTTAAGTGTTTCCTACATTTGATCAAACTGACGATGTCAACATGAATAATTAAACCAAACGTATTGATTGAATAATCGCAGTCTTACCCACGGAAAAATTAATGCGTTTCTTTACCTTTGCACAATAACATCCGGATAGGTCGCCGTGGTGTAATGGATATGGTGTCCGCCTAGCGACCGGGAGGTCACGGGTTCGATCCCCGCTGTGGGAGCGTTCTTTCGATCTCCCATATAGACACCAAGTACTGGTTCTAGGCCCAGGAAACGGACTCAAGAGCATTTCAAATAAGTAGGAATTACTTTCTATGCAATCGAGCTTAAATAAATAGGTTAAAACTAACATCCGGATAGTGGCCGACAACAAAGCACAGGTTTATCCGTTGTCATATTGTCATGTTGATGATCAATTTACGCCAAAGTGATATGGACTCGGACCACAAATATAAACAGTTTTATTTTATTTATAATTTAGTATCTTAAATTAGTGGGTGTTTCTCTATGAATGTGGTATATCAAATTGAGCTTTGTATTATACTATAATAGCTATACAGTTTTCTGAAACGCTCTCGAGTACGTTTTCTTTATAGAAAGCGATCTAAACAACGCTCAAATGGATCTATACCATAAACAATACGCCACGGCGACCTCAAGTTATTAATAATAAAGGCTTTGAATGTTAATCTTATATACGTAAAACATCAAATAACTATGCAAATGGACTTTCTCCAATCACCTATTAAATGGAATATTTAGTATGCTAGTAGTCCGTAAATGTGCATGCACGTGTCATTGAGCGTTTGTGTACGAAAGACAAACATTCAAACATATTTGAACATATTTCAACACATGCAGGATGTAAAACATATGCCGGCATTGATCATCATTTCATCTTACCAACGCTAGAATTTAAGTTAATATCAGACGGTATATATGTGAGTTGTAGTCGATAAAGTACTATAAGTAGCAATAAAGTAAGTGTAAACTTGGTTGGAGCATTAGAAATAATTAATGAAAGCAATATATGCCTACGTGTACAGAAACCATTGTCCATATTGTACCCATCATGGCATTGAAGAGACTCTACGCACGATCCAGTGACGTGATGGCACGTGTCGCAGTGACAGTCCATGGCGCAGCTTTGTCCGTAGAAGCCATATTTGCACTCTGTGTAATAAAAATAGAAGGAATGTCGTTTGAAAAGAATGTATACTAAGAATCTATACACCTTACATTGCCACAGGAGGGATGATTACCCCTCGACACCGCAGATAGTTGTATACATAGCAGGGTGTAACATTTGATATTGGGGCATATCCAGTTTTGACCTATGGGGTATGGGATACAGTATAATAATATATTGAACCCTCTGGACATAAGGTTACCGAAGGAAAATATTTCTGTACAAGTTCATATAACATACATGAAAACTTAGGTATTCATAGATTTGTACGTAAAGTAAATGATTCAATTATAAATTTGAAAGTGCCATTATACAAATTTACAAATCAAATATTATTTACTCGACATGTTTTTTTTTTAAGAGATCGGTCGTTTCTAATAATGTCTATATTCATGTTTTTATAATTATCAAATTAAAAACAAATTATAAATGGCAAAGGGTCGTTACTTATGTACTTAATCGCACACAAGCAACCTTCTTTCTTCAGAAAAATGTGTACACGTTTCAATTTTCCGCGATCGAAAGTGTGGGGGATTAATGCGGAAAAACATTTGGAAATGAACCGAAGGTCAAACAGTCGGGAAAACAGATATAATGTTGAGAGTAAGCAATACACAAACAATAAATCTTTTTAAACTAAAATACAGCGTTGAATTAAAAGTCAGTGTTGTCTTAAATAAACAAGTACGGGATAAAGATTTGATCCCCGATTATCGTTCACAAGCTATTCATTCACTTAAATTTCTTGATCACCATTAAAAATAGTCAGCTTCTTCATTATTAATATCTTAACTGTTAATAATGCGATCATATCCGCTCACCCCCACCCATCTAATTTTCGTAAGAATAAATATCCATAACACTACAGTACTGTTAATTGATGTATTAGCGTTAGGGTAGCTTTAACATGTCAAATGTATTTAGATTTAATGAAGTTAAATAGTATATTGAACGCATCATTCGTATTGAAACTTGTGTATGGCTGCTAGGTTCTTTCAATGCAAAGAATATATTTACATTTCGACGATTTTCAAATGTTAACAAAGTTTTATTCCAACCCACGTTAAGAACAATAAAGGTGCAAATGTGTATAAGTCCCAATACAAAGTACAGCGCGACCAAAATCGTTTGTATAAACATAGCCGCGCTTTATTTATGGAAAAAAAGCTATCTCCTCTTAGCCGTTTTTCAGACTAGCCAGCTAAATAAATTCATGTGTTGGTAAGACAGTTTCAGAATGAAATAACATTTCCACACAATAATGATATGAACTATAATATAATTCAACTTACTATATAGTATCCCTATTTATTTGAAACATATACCATTGATAATGTTTTGTTTGACAATAAAGCATGATCAATTTAGTACTCGGATGTGACGCGTTGATACAACTAATTACTTCCTACTTCACAGGCCGATACTTGTGTAAAATTTCAGTGCAGTTTTTGTACATTACATAAACAATGTATAAGTTATAAGATTAAATCATTCAAATCGTCAATAAATACTTAAAACCGTTAAAGAAAGTATGCATGGATATTTGCGCAATTCTACTTGAAGTCATTTTCCCACTGCATATAATTATCGCAAAAAATCTAGGTTAAAGCCCATAGTTGACAACAACGCCGATTAACGAAACAAACATAACACGAATTAAGAGCTGTGCTCCAATAGTGATTCACACCTTTATAAAGGCGCTTAAAAGTGTCATTTGGGCAACAACTATCATAACCCATGTCTAGGTTTAAATTAAATACATTATTTAAGAAAAACTGTTTGTAGGAAACTATTTTCACAGTACTTATCAGCCACTAAAATCAAGCAATGCCACTATGTTCAAGAAATATTTCCCTAGTATGTCGCTTTGTCTTACGAAATTTGCTAGGTCGGTTTTATAGTCTATAGTTATAGGCGCGTTATTAGTTTTCAATAGATTCCCGGATAATATTACACTTCATAATAAACAAAAAAACAATAACTTAAACAGTGTGTTAGAGAGGGTTATAGTTTATTTGCCTTTCACTTCCCAAAATTCTATTTATCTTCTCCGAAGTTTTAAATGGATACATCATATATTTTCAAGATATAAGGTTTCTGTACAAAAACCAGCGGTCGATGTCCTCACGACCGGATCTATAAATAATCAATAAAGATCAATGACATGTTATTTTGAAAGCAAGAGTTGCGGCTCTTGTTTAATGCTCTTCCGTTCATGATATAAATCTGATTATTAAGTCTTAATGACACATCTCTGAGAGCTTTTGAAATGTAACCTGGTCACTCTTAATATTAAAATACACCAAATACAATATAACAATGATATACTGATGAGCTATACATGGCCTTGATCGCATGCGCAAGAGCCTGATCCAGCATGGGCATTACTATATTATCTAATGGCAGTAGAAACCTACTAGATAAAAGTTAAATATCGCGCTAGGATGAATCTTGTTTTTAATCTTACCAACGCTACAGTTACTGTTAGTCCACCCAGGCTCGAATAACACATCAGGACAGTTGCCTGAGACATGGTTACAGTTCGCTCCGTGTAAGCAATGCCATTGTGAAGAGCAGTTCAAACCAAATAACCCTTGATCGCATGCTGTCAATGTGAATCAAGAGGAAGTAATACGAGTAGCTATACAGTAATAGTAAGCTAAGATAATCTTTATTCGTGTACCGAAAAATCCAGGAGTCAGAAGTATGCTTGTATGTAATTATAGATTGTTTACATACATAGACAGCACCATAGCAACGATACAATCTTACGATTGGCTGTCAGATATCAAATAGTTACAATCTTACCAACGCTACAGTTACTATGACTCCACCCAGAGGCACATTGATCATCTGAACAGTGGCCAGAGATATGGTCACAGGTTACTCCGGGTAGGCAATTACACTGGAAGGAGCAGTTTAAACCAAACATGCCTTCACCGCATTCTTTTAAAAAGGAGGTTAGAGGTATACTTGTTATTACAAGTCGATATCATCACTACATAGGTATATAATGCATGCATCATTTCATTTATATCATAATTAGCGGTAAACACGTCATAAATAATTAAGACTTTTAAATCGTACTAGAGCTACAGTTACGACGAGTCCATTCTGGCGCACATTGGTCATTTGGACAGTGGCCATAAATAGGGTCACACGTTTCGCCATTTATACAATGACAGTGGAAAGAGCAGTTGTTACCAAAGATGGCATGATCACAAGCTTTGAAAGTCGAAGAAACGAAACAATCTTAGATTAGATATCATACATAATAGGCTTGCGTAAAAAGTATGCACTTGAATCGAAATCATTGAGAATCGTTTTCATGCATACACATCATGACATTCTAGATAGTTTATTATTAAGCTGCTATCAAGTGTCAAAATTATATCATACCAACGCTACAGTTGCTTTCTTTCCATCCAGGTGCACATAGGTTACCAGGACAGAGACCGGCAATTTTGTCACAACTTGCTCCGAGGAGGCAATGACAACGGGATGAGCAGTTCTTACCAAACATATCTGGATTGCACGCTGTTAAATTCGAGATACCAAAGATATGATAACAAAAGAAGAGTAGAGGAAACGACAATAACTGTATATGATACAGCAGAGTTCAATTCATTACTTATAGGAACAATACTCCTTAACGATTTTCTCGCAGACACATGCTAATTAATGCCCCGATTCATAACATAGCTGGCTCCAAATCAACACTACATCTCTTACCTACGCTGCAGTTATTTTGAGTCCATCCAGGTGCACACATATCATCAGGACAATTACCAAAAACAGGATCACATCTAACGCCGTTGATACAGTGGCATTCATATGAGCAGTTTTCGCCAAAGTGCCCATGATTGCAAGCTATGAAATTGTATATTGAGAATTAGTAATAGCGCTTAAGCCATTTTGATAGCATGAACCTCAAATAGAAGCTGGACATTGTCAAAACTTGTACCTGACAACACAATAATCACAGTTCTAGAGTCACATGAAATTGTAAGCAAAACATTAAGTTGCATGCTATACCAAAGTTGTATACTCGCTCAATACACTATTATGAACACCACTACCAACCATTGATCTGACTAATCTTACATTTCTATCTTACCCAAGCTACAATTATTTTGGATCAATCCATGCACACATATACCGTAGGTTTCAGTAAACAAGGTAATGGTCATAATCTTCCCCTTGTGAGTATTGCCAAGGAAAGACGCAAGTAAAACAAAACGTATCTGAATCACAAGATGCACACTTATTAGTCCACTCGCAAAAGGTTGAAGTAATAATTAAAAAGTCTTCCAGAAATACATTAACTGCGATACTGCGGGACTACATAATACACCTAAATATATCGGTCATTGTTAAGAGAGACACATTCTAAGAAGTAGATATCATGTTGTTACATACCTACGCTACAGTTGTCATGCGTCCAGCCAGCTGCGCATTGGTTTTTCGGGCAGCCACCGTCAACAGGGTTACATGTTGCATTGTTGTTACAATGACAAATATTGGAGCAGTTAGAACCAAATGTGCCAGGGTTGCATGCTGCAATCATAAAACGTCGATTCAGTTTTTATTAATCAAAGCGCTAATCCATGGAAGACTGCGGCTTGCAATTACTTTAACTCTTCATCAAGTCAAGATTTAAAGGATTTTGAAAAAAACTAGTTGTTCATGAATAATGTTAAACATTCCGGTTATTTATAAATCACGCATTTATAAAACATGTTTTCTGATAGATATAAAAAAATTATGTTCATGTTTAAAGATTCGTATTTTGTGGTAATTTTGTCAACATGGCTACAAGTTGTTTTGTTTACACAATGGCAAATAATGTTGAAGCAGTTAGAACCAAAGGTTCCAGGGTTGCAGGCTTTAACAGAAAAATGTCGATTCAGCTATAATAATTCAAAGCGTTGAACGCTGGTAGACTGTGGCTTGCCATAAATTTAATTTTACATCAAGTAAGTATGTCGGGAAATGCTCGAGAAAACTGTTTCTCCAAGCAGAATAATTCGAATTCAAGTAATTTACATATGACACGTTGCTAACATCTTATAAACCTCCCATTTATCAAAGTGATGTTCCACGGCTCTGATTAGCTTTTTGTAAATGTATCATCCCGTCTAGTTACATTGAAGACAGTGACAAAAGGGGGATAACTGTGGGTAATTACCATATCGAATACTATACATATTTTGATAGCGGTTCTCAATTCCACTCCCTAAAGGTTGAAGTAATAATTAAAAAGTATTTCAAAAATATATTAACTTCGATACTTCGGGACTACACTATATACCTAAATATCTCGGTCTTTTTTATGAGACACACTCTAAGAAGTAGATAAAGATTGTGCATAAATATATACATTGAATTTTTGTTACATTAAAAAATTGTTAATTACATAATTATCCGCGTGTTGTTACATACCTATGCTACAGTTGGCATGCGTCCATCCAGCTGCGCATTGGTTATTGGGACAGCCACCGTCAACATGGATACACGTTTCATTGTTTACACAATGACAAATGTTGGAGCAGTTAGAACCAAAGGTTCCTGGGTTGCAGGCTGTAACAGAAAAAATGTCGATTCAGCTATAATAGTTCAAAGCGTTGAACGCTGGTAAAATGTGGCTTGCCATAAATTTAGTTTTACAACAAGTAAGTTTGTCAGGAAATGCTCGAGAAAACTGTTTCTCCAAGCAGAATTATTCGAATTCAAGTAATTTACATATGACACGTTTCTCACATCTTATAAACATCCCAATTATCAAAGTGATTTTCCACGGCTCTGATTAGCTTTTGAAAATGTATGATCCTGTATAGTTATATTGAAGACAGTGACAAAGGGGGGATAACTGTGTTATTACCATAACGAATACCATAACTATTTTGATAGCGGTTCTCAATTTCCACTCCCAAAAGGTAGTATTAATAGTTAAAAAGTCTTTCAGAAATACATTAACTGAGTTAATGCGGGGCTACATAATACACATAAATATCTCGGTCATTTTTTAAGAGACATATTCTAAGAAGTAGATATAGATTGTGCATAAATATATACATTAAATCTGTGTTACAATAAAACTTGTTAATAACATGATTCTCCGCATGTTGTTACGCACCTACGCTACAGTTGTTATGCGTCCATCCAGCTGCACATTGGTTTTTCGGGCAGCTACCGTCAACATGGTTACATGTTGCATTGTTGTCACAATGACAAGTATTTGAGCAGTTAGAACCAAAGGTTCTAGGGTTGCATGCTTCAATCATAAAACGTCGATTCAGCTATTCTTAATCAAAGCGCTAAACCATGGAAGACTGCGGCTTGCCAAAACTTTAGCTCTTCATCAAGTCAAGATTTAAGGGATTTTAAAGAAAACTAGATGTTCATAAATAATGTTTAAAATTCCGGTTATTTATTAATCACGCATTTACAAAATTTGTTTTCTGATAGATAAAAAAAATGTTCTTGTTCATAACGATTCGTATTTGTGGTTATGTTTTTCCTTTCGCTATTTACATTGAAGACAATGCAACAGTTCATTTTGATCGTTTGCGTAAAAGTCTTACATACTTATAATAAAAGTTTTAACTTATTATAACGACATTTGTGAAAAATAAAATATAGAAATCAGATATCAATAGTTTATAAATATGCACATAATATCTAGCATTGATCAGACAGTAAACATGTGAAACTTTTATGAATCACAAGTCATTTAGAAGGGGATCTGCGTGTTCTTACGTACCTACGCTACAGTTGGCAAGCCTCCATCCAGCTGCGCATTGGTTATTGGGACAGCCACCGTCAACATGGCTACAAGTTTCATTGTTTACACAATGGCAAATGTTGGAGCAGTTAAAACCAAAGGTTCCTGGGTTGCAGGCTGTAACAGAAAAATGTCGATTCAGCTATAATAATTGAGAGCGTTGAACGCTGGTATACTGTGGCTTGCCATACATTTAGTTTTAAATCAAGAAGTGCGTATAAAATGCTCGAGAAAACTGTTTCTCCATGCAAAATTACTCGAATTCAAGTTATATACATATGACACGTTGCTTACATCTTATAAACAACCCATTAATCAAATTGATGTTCCACGGCTCTGAATAGCGTGTTGTAAATTTATCGTCCTGGCTAGTTACATTAAAGACAGTGACAAAAGGGGGATAACTGTGTAATTACCATATCGAATACTATATTTTGATAGCGGTTCTCAAGACTCCGGCTTTGCCGCAGTCTCAAAACGATCATAATATATTGTTATCACATGCGAAAGCGTCTTATAACCTATTAGATATTACGTTTCTGTAAACTATTTCGATTCGCTTAATTAACAAAAATTCCATAAATCTCTCATACATTTCAAGGGTCGAATATTCTCAAGTTGGTTTAATCGGTCGCAATATTTCAAATGATACAACAAGTCTTACTTTCATTACATGCGAGTCCTCTCCAGCCGTCTTTACATGTAGCTGTCACACAATTGCCCGTGACACTTTCACATGAACCCGTAAGACAATGACATGCTTTTGAACAGTTTGCACTGTACTTGCCGTCTGTACAGTCTGGAAAAATACTGACATATTATTATAGCGTAATGAAATGTCAGGTAGAACCTATATAGACTTTAACGGTTTTGTTCTGAAATTTAAATATACTAGTTATTTTAATATTTCAAAGGATACAACAAGTCTTACTTTCATTACATGCGAGTCCTCTCCAGCCGGCTTTACATGTAGCTGACACACAATTGCCCGTGACACTTTCACATGGTCCGGAAAGACAATGACATGCTTTTGAACAGTTTGCACTGTACTTGCCGGATGTACAGTCTGTAATAATACTGACATTATATTGTTGCGTAATGAAATACCAGGTAGTGCCTGCATAGACTATAACGTTTTTGTTATGCAATTTAAATATACTAGTTATTTTAAGATTTATAAGTGTGTTATTTTAGGCTCTAATTCTTGTTTGTTATTTCGAAAATAAAAATTTAAATAGTGTTAAAGCACCCATTTCTCAAATGCTTATGACACTCAACTAAATATTGGTAAATGTTTAATATAAGATGCTTAATATATATTTATTAAACACTCATTATATATACCACCAATGGGTAACTTAATAAAAATAATAAAAGTATGTATTTTATAGTCACAGCAGAAAAAAAGTATTTATAATGTACTAAAACAGTTGTGTCCAGTATTGTCTAAAACAGTAATGTTCAATTAATCTGCGTGTCTTGATGATGTTTACCCTAGATTTGCGCCGCCGGTTAAGACATGTTTATCAGGTGTTAATGCGATCATAAACATATATATAAAAAAATAGTCAAACGTATAAAAAATAGTCACACTAAAATATTGCGCTAAAAGTTTACAATTCATCATAAAAACATATATATATATAAAGAATAAACCTGGCAGATTTACCAACTAGTCATGTTCCTGAGTGTTTGAGTGATTTAGCTTCGTCATACATGTAATAACCAGATATATAAGCAATCGTAAATTAGAGATATGTTGGTGTTATTTATTTATTTATTTATTTATTTTACATTCGAGGTCAAACACATAATATAACAATATCACAATACATAAAAGCATAAAAACATAGTAACAACACTGTTATTATGACAGCTGAAGTTATTAAATAATATATAAATATTTAAATAAATTCAAATCTATATATATTACAACAGTTATAAAAATTAGTTATCAATTGTAATGCAATCTTTGACCTATGGATAACCCATTAAGCTGAAAGCTTATTTCAAATGGGGTCCATTAAAAGTACGAGAAAAAAAATGATCAAGTTGTCATATGATCTAACTTATACACATATACTTTGGTGTTTGATTGAGAGAAAACATGTGAATAACTTAGCGTTTTGTCTCAATCACACAACTAAACCAATGTTAACAAAAAATGAAAAACATTACCAAACATGAGGTTTAACTAAATACATATTATTGCAAATATGGAAACATTTCAATTCAAATAGTATATCACAGATTCCAATTGTTTCTATATCACAGTCATATTCATATATAAATAATACATATATATATATATATATATATATATATATATATATATATATATATATATATATATGTCCTTACTTATCTCAGTTTCATTGCTTTGTAGATGTGTGTTAACCATTCTTTTAAATTTGTCAAAATTTTCCACTTTTTTATGTCTTCTGGGAGGGAATACCAGTCTGTAGACCCAGAGTATTTGAATTTTTTTTTAAAATAAGTATTTGTCACAGTTAGTATTATGAAATTACTTTTTCCAGATCTTGATGATTTTTCAAAGTTTTCGCTGAGATATGAAGGACATTTTCCATATAAATTGTATGCATATAACTTAATTTAAGATGTTTCACTCTGTTTTCCACAATAAACATTTTCAATTGTACAAAATCATCATTGGTAATGGAGGTTCTTGGTTCGTAATCTTTAATAAACCTGATAATTTTATTTTGCATAATTTGTAATTTTTTCGTTTGGGCTTCATTCAAGCTATGGAACCAAGATGAACAACAATAATCAAAATGACATTGTAAAAGAGCTGAGCTTAAAAGTTTTATAGAATTAAAATCTAAACAAGTTTTGTGTCTGTATAAAAATTTAAGTTTTGCGTTAACTTTAGAAACGACGTTATTTACATAGAGGATATTTGTTGGATTGGGTGGAATATCGATTTTAATTCACGAGTGATCATAGAAAATATATTTTTTCTATGATCACGAGTGAATTAAAATCGATATTCCACCCAATCCAACAAATTTTCTTTTTTTTATGCTCACAAATTCATATTTTTATACGTTTGCCAATCCGTTCAAACCAATTTCCCATTGGGCGCCCCAAAATATCATTACCGCTTTTACAATAAGCGTTGCAAATAATTCACAAGAAAACAAACGTTAAACAATAACTTTTTTGTATTTACAATGCAACACATATCAAGTGAAAAGAAAAAAACACCGATAACATCATTTAAAAAATTAATAATCATATGATGACACAATTTGTTTATGTCATGTTGGCGTATTAATATGCGGAGTCTATTTATAGCGTAAATAACGCCATGTTTAACAAAATTCACATGAAAGGAGTGTTAACAATTGAATGGAATTAACTGGAAAAAAATCAACAGTAAGTGTTCGTGCCAATTTTATCACAAACTAGTTAATCGCTATCACTGTCTGGAATCATGCGAATACGCTTGTAGCGTTGTTGATCAGGAAAATCAGGCGAAACATCCGGTGTTGGTGTAGGAGATTTCACTTGTTGATTAAACACATTCTTCTGTGACAGACCCATTTCAGAGCTGTGAAAATTGAAAGCAACGTTGCCGTGGAAATTTGAGTTTACAAAGAATCCTCTTATTTAGTATTTAATGGCACTTATTGTACATGTGTTTGTTATTATTTGTAAGTAACAATGATGACATAATATGTGTATAATGAAACAAGTTATATGTAACATTCCCCAGGTCTGGTCAGGTTATTCATTGAACCTGCTACTAGTTACCAATCGGCAAAAAGGTGACATATCTGTACGGGAAAGTAAAGCATCCCCGCTCTTTCGCTAGTCCATGGAAGCATCTTAGACAAGTGCGAGTACCCATTCAGTTTTCCTGCTGTGGTTACGGTCCTGCGGCCTTGCTGGATAGGTTTGGCTTATCAAAGGCTAATGGGGTCAACCCCTTATCCGTAGCCGGAGTCCCTAAGACGGTCTGACCTTGTCTGCATAGTCATTTGTGTAACTTTTTGCTGGTGCTAAGATCTATAGGCTTTCTATTGGACTTACCAGCTTACGTGCAGTAAGGTGGTCTTTTGCATGGGCAACACCTGACCCTCCATACCATCTTGGCCAGACTTGCGCGCTGGAGAGGTCAATCCAGCTTCGCTGCAAAGCGTCAACAAAACACGGGCAGCAGCTGGTTATAAGTCATCAGCTCAATTGGTATTGAGCTTTGCACAAGAGTCTGCTTCCTACGGTGGGAGATCACCGTGGCTAATTGGACAGCTTCGTCCGCATCAAGTTTGGCGGCGACCAGCCATTAAGGTGCTGTCCTGCCACAGTCCGCCTGCCGACCTTGGTGCACAAAGGCTCTGAGTACTGTATTACCTGAAAAACGGAGTGTGATTAATGCACCAGACAACACAACTAGACGGAAAACGTCTGCTAAAGTAGGCATATGAAACGTTATAACACTGTCTCCAGGAATAAAGGATGACCTCCAGTCCATCAGTGATGCACAAAAGACATCAGTTATAAAATATGAGCTTCCAGAGAAACATTAGAGAACATGATTTTAGATTATTCAGGCAAGAGAAGAGTGCTGCGGAAACCATGGAGTTTGTTTTGCTGTCCGGAATTTTCAACTGGGTTTGATAGAACCATCAAACAAGGGACTGATATACTATTATCACTCCTCCTCCACACCACCTCAGGGAGAGTTAACCTGATCAGTGTATATGCACCAACAATTAGCGCTACCAAGGATTCTATGGATGTGTTTTACACCCAGCTAGACTCACTTGTTAACATGATCCCGAAAGAAGAGCACCTGGTACTCCTGGTTGATTGAATGATAGATTGGGCGCTTACCACAACTATTGGTCCACATGTGTTGGAACATTTAGCGTTGGTACGATTAATGATAATTGGCAGCGACAACTAGTGCGCATAGCATAACCTCAGCATCACCAACACCTACTTCCAGAATAAACCACAGTATAAAGTATCTTGGAGATACGCTCAATCAACACGCTGGTACCAGCTCAAGATTATCATTACCAGGCGATCGCCTTGAAATGCGTATTCCTTACTCACAACTTTAACAGCGCTGACTGCGACACCGATCACGCGCTGGTCTTCTGCAATATGAGGCTTTAGCTGAAGAAGGTTCACCGCTCTAGGCCTAATAATGTATTAATGTGATCATGATCACTTTCCACAACAAGGTAATGCAGTTGAACCAAGCCTTTTTGGAGTCATTCCAGCTATTATTTCCTTATTGCACATCCAAAGAGCGATTTGATAACATCCCAGACACAGTGCACAACACTGCAACGACATTATTTGGAAAGAGGACTAAAACAGTGCTTGTTCGAAACATACTCCTCCACATTCCCTAGCCCTAGAATAACGCCTAAGAACCGACTTGGAATACAAGCGCTCCCTCAGCCAGAGGAACATGCAAGCATACAGATCTGCCATGTGTACAGTTCAGCGACTAGCAGGGAATAGCTAGAAAGATGGCTTCCCGCAAGAGGTCATCAAATGTGGCAAATTGTGCTCCTAGAACATCTGCACAACCTTCTCTGTCAGTGGTGGGAAGAAGAATTGGTGGGCATGAGGGATACCAACAGCATTACCCTGTACCAGAATAAAGGCGACAGACATGATTGCAACAACTTAAAAGGGCTATCGCTCCTGAGTTTTGTGGGTTACGTCTTCGCACGTATCGTCCTGAACAGACTACATAAGCTTTCTAATATGTTTCCAGAGTCGATGTGCGCGCTCTGCTCAGAGAGATCAACTATAGATATGAACTTCTCTATCAGGCAACTGTAGTAATAGTACAGAGAGCAACACAAGCCCCTCTTCCTCGCCTTCTTAGACCTTACCAAAGCAAACGACTTTGTCAGCAGGGATTGACTATTCATCGTCCTGGCAAAGATTGGCTGCCCACCAAGACTCCGTAGCGTGATCCAGTTGTTCCACAACATGAAAGGCACTATGCAGTATGACGGCTCCTTATCAGGTGCTTTTGACATCCGTAGCGGTCTCATACAGGGTTGGTGTTGCGTCCTCGCTCCCACTCTTTTCGGCATCTTCTTCGCTGACCTGCTGCATGCCTTTGAACATTTCACCGAGAGTGTCGACACTCGATCAGTTTGCAGTCTGTTCAAAATCGACTTAAGGCAAATAGCAAAATACGGGCGGTTATGATCAGTGACATGCTGTTTGCAAATGACGCTGCTCTTGTAACCCACACCAAAACTGAACTTCAGAGACTACTGATTATATTTGCAAAGAAATGTGATTAGTTCAGCCGTACAATCAGCCTGCAGAAAACAAAGTTGATGGCTCAGCACGCCGCATTACCCCATATCAACATCAGCATCTCACTGGAAGCAACGATAAACCAAAAGATTCACAAGACCTCAACAGCAAGAGAGTGTGAAACACTAGCTAGCTAACTACAAACACAAAAATAGCTGTGTTCAAGGCACGGGTGATAAGCACTCTTCTGTATGCCTTTGAATCCACGACCTTGTATACATCCCAGAACTACAGGCTTATCGCTTTCCCGATTGGATTCCTTCGACGCATATTTGGTATCTCTTTGAGCGACCGCGTGACGAATAACGATGTGCTGGAGAAGGAAGCCACCCCCAGCATGGCCACTCTTTTCCGTCAGCGTCGTTTTAGATGGCTGTGCCATATTCGGCGGATGAACAATGGCTGAATCCCCAAAGACCTCTTGTATGGGGTGCTTTCCTCAAACACGAGATTAAGCGGTCAGCCACATCTCCGCTAGAATGACATCTGCCAGGACGACATAAAAGCCATGGACATAAATCTAAGCACCAGGCAAGGTGCAAGGGGGACATCATGTGCATGTTGGAATGGAGGTTGGAGAGGAGATGATCCGCCAGCATGCCGATGACAGGCGCACACGCAGAAAGGGACGACAGATGCTGCCTGAAGTCGTATCTGCCTATATATGCGCAAGGTGTGGCAGAGATTACCATTCAAGAGAAAAACTGCCCAACCACTGTACACGCTGTACACGCAACCAATAGACACAAGAACCTGACGATAAATAAACGATTGTGACATTCTCTAGGGACAAAAGTATAATGGCTCTCGAGACTAACGGACGCCAACAACAATTAAAACTTGTTTCTTGAGCTAAATCTGGCTTTACTGTTTAATCTAATACTAGTTGGCGAAAGTTTTTGAATACTGAAATAACATATTATCATCATTCAGTCGTTGAGCTGTCATAATAATTTGCATAAGACTGGTCAAGAGCTCAAGTGGTAGTTGCAGGTGTTTCTTAACGACGATTCTACAGTTGAAGACTGTACTTCGCCTAGTTCTGAATCGAGCCTGCCCTTCGGCCAGCAGTTTCTCGGCCTTACTTTTAAATCGATGATGCGAAGCATGAATTTGCTGGGATGATTGATGAGGCTGATGGTGCGTTAATTCTCGCATAACTTGGAGTTGCCCTTTTCGGTAGAGGTATGGCCATTCAATGGGTCCACTTCTTGGGCCACTTTATCTCTTCCCAGATCTGTTGGCATAGTTCCATCATTGCTACAGTCGTTGCCTCTCCTCCTTGCTTAATTAGCTCTGAAGGGACGTTGTATGGACTGGAGGCTGGTTTAAGCGGGTAGTTGTACAAGTTGACTCAGTATTCAGTCCACCTGTTTAGGACTACGGCACTTTCGGTAAATGCTTCATGCTTATACGAACAATTACTGGAAGAAATTCAAGTAAAGATGCCTCGAGTCTTTAATGGAATCGATACAGCAATTTGTTTTCCCACTTGAGAAAAGTATCTGTACCGTACCATTTGGGAAAAATGGCACGAACAAACTGAATTTGGGAAAAATTGCTTCGTAAAATCTTCACAGTGGGAATATGTCAATTTAATTGCTTTGTATGAATTGCACAAAACAATTGAAATATTCATGTACATGCATTTTGGCTTAAAATGATCAGTTTCACCGCTCATTTTATTTGTTTACTTGCATACAATTACTTTTGGAACGACATTAACAACATTGCCCTCCTTTTGGGAATATTGCAGATGGCAAAAGGGAATTATGTAGTTGTTTCTCAATTGGGAAAGGGTTAGAATCTGTTACTGGTACTTCCTTAAAATGGGAAAAAAAACGTTGCGATACAGATTGCAAAAGCTTGAGCTTCCATTTAAAGTGCTCTCATTAGTTTTTGGGATTTGCGCTAGACAGAGTTAAAGGCCACACTTAACAATTACTAGTTATCTACTACAATTATTAATAATTGACTGCATTGCTAATAATTAAACATTGATAGTAGAGTCGAATGAATACATGAATTAACATAGTTCTTATCGAACGTCTTTGTGTGCATCCTACATTCTTTGTGTATAGCAATACAAACCTTATGAATTGTATTTTGAAATAGTATTGTTTTGTATTATGCTATAAGCAAGTGCTATACTTATATCCCTTAGAGTACAAGTGCCTGATTTTATTAGGAGCCATCACATGAAGCATATCATTATACTTGTCAAAGGCAACACGGCTAGATAAATATGTTTAACATAAATAATTTTACTGTTAGTTTTGATTTTTACATGTGAAAGGTCATAGCTATAAAGTATCGAAACAAGTTCACTGAAATATACCACCATTTACAGAGGGGAAAAGATTTCATTGCAACATTTTTAGAAACTTAAATAGAGGCTATAAAAATAAAGTTTGCACAACTGTTAATTTGCTCTTACATAAGCAAGTATTGCTCATGGGGAGCTGTTAAGATACCGTGGTGTATATAAAAATACAAGCCATTCGGGTAAGGCAATTGTAAGGACAGTGCTAGCTGGAAAAATGCAGTGCTATAATACCGCAAATTAACTTAGATGTGAAAAGCTTGACCAGCAAACGCTTGATTGATGTTTTGATAGTAATAAAATAATTTTACATTCTTGTATAATATATAATAATTCTGGTATAATATAATAAAAGCTGACTTGTCAAGCTCAAATCTTGCCACAAACCCTCCGATCACTTTATTGCAGTAACTACCTCGTGAATCATTATATCTTGTGCGAATTAAAGCTGCCAATTTTTGCAAATGTCTGATGTATGCCCTTCTAATCAAACTTTTGTTAGACACATGCCATCTCTGACGTTTATCTTCTTTAAAATGCGCACTGTCTCTATTTTGCCACCATTGATATATCACAATTAAAGTTTTGACAATATGGTATGGACTTTTTGTTGACGAGTGGATGACTTATAAATAATTGTAATTAATTAATGGTGTTTAATTTATTGTTATATATTTGAAGATGTCGGGAAGGTTAGTATTTGGGATTGCGTATGTCTATCATTACTTAAATATCGGCATTGCAAATGAACTATTCAAACTATTTGGTATCCTTGATGTGGCCAATGATGACAATAGAGACATGATTGAAAGAAACCCAATCGAGAGCCAAAATACCGAATTTCTAATCAAATATAACATTTTCGAACATAATGGCTTCAAAGGTGACAGTATATTCAAGAAAACTTGTATTAACATAACGTAACGTAACATGGACAAAACGGATATAACTTTTTGTAATGTTAAATGAACGATGGTAACACTCGAACATGCACGTCATATATAAGCAACATTTAATGACATTGGGAATGTATATTATGAAATGGTATACATGAATTTGCATATTGTAAAGCTTCCGACATACTTTATATTGAAATGATGAAAATAGCACGTTCATATGTAAGGTTGGTGAATCCCCACATATGATTATAGGAGTTAAGAAACGTGGTAGGGTCATTCCGAATAATTTCAGACAGTAGGATCACTTTGAAGGTCAGTTTAATGACATATGCTCAAGATAAATACAATTAATATACCTTATATTAAAAGAGCATTCGTTAGGTGAACTGAATGTCTTAAAATAGCAATGTCACTTTATAAATACCTGTATGCTAAATGTTCATCTTGGGAATGGTCTTAAAAAACTGTCCGAATAGTCCCTTTTTTTTTAATTCAATGGCGTCCAACGTTTCCCTATATAATGAATCAAAAATAAGACTTTTATCGCATGCTTTATCTCAAATAAGCAAATCTTCAAGAAAAAGGGTACTTGAGTTTGCGTCAGTTTCGCAATGTTTTTTCCGGTTGCCGTTTAAAATGCAATTAGCCGAAAAGAAAATCACGGGTTATGTGGGGTTTTTTTAATTCCAAAATAAGGCTTAACTTCATCAACGTAAAGGGTTGTGTATGTGAATGTATGTATGTACATTATCCAAATGTTTGTCCCCAGTAATGATATATATACACACGAATATTTCAATAACTTGATATCAACAAATACATTTTTAAATTGAAACGAGAATTAGGCAGGTTGCAAATAATGTGCTATTTTGATATTGTCATGTATATGTGTGTCCCTAAAAACATCATTACATAGAGGATATTTGTTGGATTCTGTCGATTATCGATTTTAATTATGAGTGATCATAGAAAATTATATTTTCTATGATCACGAGTGAATTAAAATTGATATTCCACCGAATCCAAAAAAAAAATATTTATATTTTATTCTTTTTTTCACAGTTTATATACATTGTTCAAGAGTTTAACGAAAGAATTTCGCTGGGATAATGACGTCATTTCGTAAACAAAATGACGTCATTTCATTGTAAACAGTGAAAATTATCGATAATTTTCATTGTTAATTTTCACTGTTTGAAACAGTGAAATTATTAGTTTTAATTCACTGATATTTCTCTATAAACCACCGGAAAGCATAAAATAAATACGTATCAGCATAGGTAAGTCCCGTCAGACCTTCACAAGTATACCGCAATTTCATATATGGTGGAATGATTTAACCAGTAAAATTTGCAGTCTCTCAGAATATATTACAAGCACTTAGTTATCTTTTTTCTCTCTTTTTTGTTACGATAATCAGGAGTCAATTACGCATTTCATATATTATGCGCATGCGATCCAAAAGTCTTATTTTGCACTGTTCCGTTCGTCATGCAATCTTTACTACTCGGTATATTTTGCTATATGCTATATTTTACAATTGAAACGGAAATTGATGTCGGTTCTCGATTCACTTTGAAACGGTGTTATTTATTCTGAAAAATATTGAACGTCTATTTCCACTTCAGACGTTCCGTTTTATTCGTGATTCGCTAAATATCTAATTTCAAAAAGCTATCTTTACTTATATGAATCTCATAAATGTACAACATTTAAGGCGGCATGACTGTTGGATATGCGTTTTTCATTTAGTGATTTATTTATATTGCCTTTGATAATTTTATGATAACTATAATTTTCCTTTCATCCTATCACCAAATGTCATATGTGAGCATTCGAGAACTTTTTGTTATCGATTCTATGCACCATACCATTAATAATAAAGTGTGTGCAATTTAATCGTTAATTTATGCGTTGACGCTGTGTTTGTGTTAATGTTAAAAGTAATAATATGTTAAATAATAAAGGATAAATAAATTGATACAACATTAATTCTGCGACCTATTGTGTTCAGGTTCTGATCAAGTCATTTTACTTAGTAACATTCTGTTAAAAGGTTACGCATGCAATACAATACGGTCTTGCGTGTACACGTGTGGTGGTCTAAAGGAAGCCACCATTGCGTTAAACGATATCGGGCATATGAGTTAGATGCTGCATGCATCTAGTGAACAAGGTGTATTGTTGTATACTGTATTGGTATTGTGTAACCTTTGAAGTGAAGTGCTATTCACACAGTTGAGTATATTACAGTATGGTCTTTTGATTATAACAGAAAATGTGTTTGCATTCTCGTTTCTCTTATTAACTATTTGAGTGCTGTACGAGCTACAACACCACAAGGGTGTCAACTATAATATCTTAAGTTTTTATTAATTGTAGTAACACAGACATGAGTGTCAATAGCCTTTCGTTATTACACAATTATCTAATGTTAGAAGTATTTTAGCAGCACTCATCATATGTAGCATGAGGTAATTATCTGCTGTTTTTTTGTTATGTTATTTTGGTTAACATGTGTTATGAGGTATTTTGAAACCATGCTTATAAGACTCCTTTTTGGCCGTAACAGAGGTTATTTAAACAAACCACAATATTCAAAGATGTTTTTACCACAGATGTGCAGTAATATACGATTATTATGCAACTAATACTCAACTGTACATTAATTACAAACACTGTAAGCAAACCAAACGAAACAAAGTTAGAGTATTTTTTTTAATGTTTTACATTGATGCCTCCCATACATGTGTAAAATAAAGAAATGTTTATCGAATAGTAAATGTTGAAAACAAAGGAATACATTATATTGTATAAAAAATGGAAATAAAGTAACATGAACATGTATCAAACATTTATAGAATATTCAAATTATAAGCTATTCATCATCATCATAAGGATATTCGTCCTGTGAATACAACGATACTGAATATCGAAAAAATAAGTGTACCAACGGAAATTCATCACATACTTAAAGATGATGAATATATATATTATGAATATCCAGAAAATATCTACACTGTTAAAATATGTTCCAACTATATGACAAGATTTTGTTTTAAATAATAAAAAAATATTATCACACACAACACATATTATTCTAGTTTCAGACGATTTTCAGTATAAACATTGAAAAACAATTAAGCGTCATTCGATCAATTTTAACGCGTGCGGTCGGCCTATATTTATCACGCGTGCACAGTCCAAATAAAACAGTGACCGGCCGAAATACTCTTGATGGTACACATGGTATATTAAGGACCTATAAGGGTAAGACAGATAAAGAGAAAGAGAGAAATATTAATGAATGGTACAATATTAAACATTCCTTAAAATTTAACAGTTTGGTTAGTGGTCGTACGGTCATACGTGTTGTTTATGTTTGTTAATCAAATAAAAACGACACGTAACTCTAATTTACATTTTCACTACAAAGTACATGGACAATTTTAAGCTTCACTACTCAAGATGAACCATTAACACACTGCTCAAGTAACCATAAGTCTGTCTGTTAGCACGATTTGACAAACTGTATTATGAACAACATTCTAATAAACAATTATAAACACGTTCATTCTACTTGTATGCATTTTTATGTTAATAAATCTAACATACATGGTAACTAACTTCACGTTTATCAATTGTTTGTGTGTCAAAGCATCATTTAAACTGTGTGATGTCATATAAAGCGTATATCACGAGCACTGAGTAACATGTGCTTAAGAGCTTTTGGTGGTTAGTATTATCATATACATACATTAAGAACAAATGGAGGTCCAATACAGTTAAAAAGCTAAGTAAAATATTGTAATTTAAATTGTAATAGCACATTTTTTACTAATTGCACTTGATATACATACACGTTTATGAAAAAAAAACAAATACAAATAACTAATGCATGTTTGAATTTATGCAACTGATATTTGAGAACAACGATATCTCTGGCTGCATTTTACAAAACAACAAAATTACATGCACTTTAAATTAAACGATGGTTTCATTTTTTAGTATAAGGTTATAGGCAAAATCAGTTATTCTGTTTTCTCTGCACCTGTAATGGGCGGAGGTAATGCATTTTTTAAATGTTTTTGGTGGTCGCGTTGACGTAAGTGTAATAATGTATTCATTACATGTCATAACTGAGTGTAATTTTTTTTAACAAATGCTTAGAGCAACGTTTTTGCATTCTATTTGTTTATAATAACACCCCGAAAGTATAGCACATATTTAACGTAATATTTCACGATAATACAATTAATTGCATCACAGAAGCGGCGGATTTGATGAGATATATGCTTTATTGCACATACCCTTCGCCTTAGGTAAACCTTACGAAGACGTGATATTATAGGGCCAAGATGACCGTAATATATATCACTCTTCTTCAAAAGTCATTTAATTTAGAATAAGAAAATGTAGTTTGTGTGTTATGTACACATATGCTGAATAAATTGTTTTAATGCATATATTTTGATTACATCGGGCATTTATACAATACATCCGAAAAATACGAATAAACTGAGCCACTTCGGTCACTTGCTGATGTTCACGCAAAATAACTTGATTTTGTTCATACACATTGAAGTCCTTAAGTCTACAACAAGTGTACACGCTCCTCCAAGCACACATACATGACTTGATACCTGCACAAGAAGTTATGCTATACACATGAAATCAAGATGTGATTATATGTTCACAAATATTGACAAACGTGTACAATTGCATGTTGAAATATATCACACATGTCGTCTTTTAAACAAAAATAGTAGGTATTGTTTTATTTAACAATCAATTTAAACTTCATATGATTTGTACATCGTAAATACCTCCAAATAGAAAGATAAACTATGTCCAAGGTTTTAATTTACCGACACATTTATTGATTCTAGTAGTAATACGCATTGCGTTTATTTTAATGATAAAAATTCATGTATTTATTTAGAATACATGTTGTTATAATGCATTCATCATCTGTTCAGAATGTATAGTAAAAATTACGTGAATTATACAAATAAGCAATATTTGATAACATAAACAATATATTTAAAACATTTATAAATTATGTATGAAGTCACTATAAACACACAAAGAGAGACTGATAAAGCATAAGCATGGGTAGTGAAACCTATAAATAATGCTTATGCCATAATTTTGGAATATACGTATTGATATAGACAGAACTATGATATATGTACAACCATTAGATACATTATCAATGATAAATTTACTTAAAGTATACGCATACGAATACGGTCAGCTATTATTCTGATTTGTTTGATTGGTATGATTTTTGGCTATTGTTCTTTGTCTCTAGTTAACACAAGTATTTTGAGACATTTGTTTTAAATATTTTCTGAATAATTTTGGAAAGTATTCACATTGAAAAATAGCATTAGATACATAAATACATACAAGTATATTGACGAAAAAGGCACCCTTTTTAATGGCATTATATGGACAGTTTGTGCTCTAAACTTTATTTTATAAATATTTCTATGTGCAAAACCTGATAAATAATGTAATAAATGTACTTTTCATTTCATAGAAGTATACTTATGAATATAGAATATGAATATTAACAAAATATGTGATTACACAATTACATACATTGACTTCTTCTTTGAACATGCATCGATATAAAAATAAGTATTGCCGTGCCAACAACAATCAAATTGCATAAAAATGATATATGGATTACACTTAGTCAGATATTAATCGGATAGTTATACCAATGCTGTTTATCATTATGTTTATTTAGTGAAAAACAAAAAACAAAAACATATGCGTATTTCGGCAGATGTTAATGTTTTTAACAAATACGTTTCAATGAAAAAGCCGATAACGCAATTAAACGTGATCGAATATCAATACACTTTACAAATATAGTAATATAGGTTTAAAAGTAAAGTACTATGATGATTGGTATGTGTGTACAGTAAGATGACATCATGTTTGTATGCAAAATAATACTTGAATTTTGTTTTTGATTTTCAGCATAAACAAAAAGATACATTCTGAAGACACTTTACTGATAATTCATGACTGTGTTGGCCACCATCATATGTCTTTGCTCAACAGATTCTATTTTCAGTTCATTCTCATCATTCTCCGCATGGGTAACACTTGTTCTAAAAGTATTGTGTCATTGTTGATTGCATGGACAACGACTATTATAATGTTGAGATTGGCCATTGGCAACTCAAAGCTAGTGTTTATAATAACATATGTACGAGTGCTGATAGAACTATGTGTGGTAATGTCAGTCTCATACAATATGGAGTGCTTGCTTTTTTCTTTTTCCCAAATGTTCGCCTTCTGTTGCCCTAGCAAGTTTTTAGAGAGTTAGTTATAGCACATTGTTTTTGATTTAGTAAACCTTTAAAAATCTGTTAACAAAGCTGTTTGATTACGGCAAGATTTAAGTAACGTTAAGCATATTGAAACGCTTTGATCATTAATTTCAAAACACACATGTTATACAATTATTTAAGGGATCAACAAGGTCTGCAAGTATATTTATTCCGACAACTCAACGAAACGACGTTTGCGTACATTCTATGAGCGACCCTCTTGATCAACTGAAATAACAAAACGTATTTATTCTTAATATTTATAGTATTAATATCAAATAATGCATACATGGCATTTAATATAATCTTCAAAATTATGCCATGTTTTGCCGATTAAGTAGTTTAAATAAGTTTTAGCACAAAACAAGTTAATGTTGTTTTCATATAATAAGGCAACAATGCAGGTTCCCAACTAAAGCTACAGTTTTCGGTCTTCTTATCTGTTCTCGTAGTGTCCTTAGTGTCGATTCCCTCTTTTTCGCGTAGTGTAATGTTTAGGGCCGTTCAACCCGGATTTAACCCCCAATGTTATGCTTAGCATCGATAATTTCAAGGCGATGACCATGTTGTGTGTTGTGTGTGCTTAAAGCATCATTTGTGTTTGGTCTAATGCTTTTGTAACGTGCTTGAATGTTTGGCAAATGGTCAATTCCCTTAAATAAAAGACCTCTTGGGTATTATACGTTTTCTCTCTACTTGGTGTAGCTGACTGTCCAGTTTGCTTATATTTTTATTTTTCTGTCCACCAGTCTATACTGGGGGATAAATTGTTTTTGCCCTGTCTGTTAGTTTGTTGGTATGTTGGTTTGAGTCAAACTTTAATATTGGTCATTTCTTTTGCAATATTGAAGATAGCAACGTGATATATAAAGCTACACATTTTGAGTTATGAAAGGTCGATTTCAAGGTCATCCTTCAAGGTCAAAGGTAAGATATATAGGGGCACATAGTGTTTCGCAAACACATCTTGTTGTATTATATAATGTTGTTCTTTTCTGCTTATATATACAACATATTAATGGATTACATGCACAATTCATTTCAATAAATTTGTTTTTTGTTGTATGTAAATACTTCACTGCCATATAATTTCTCGCTTCACGTTTCGTGTATTTTATAAAGTTAACTTAAAGCAATATATAATAAATAATACATTTATTTGAATAAAATATATTATAACTGAAGGTACAAATTTAATTTGATTGCTAACCCCTTTGAAGTTATTAATGTATTACTAATTAAAATATGAGCACTAAATACAAGTAAATATACAGTGCAAGAAAAAAAGGTTTTATACTTACTGTTTGACATTTGAAGGCAGTCATAGTGAGGGTTTGTTGATTTTCGTTTCAAGTCGTCGTACATGTCTTGAGCAGACGATTCTCTCTTAGAACGAGTTCCTCCAGCAGATCTTTAATAAAAAATATTTACGCATATGTCATATCCGCCTTAATGTTACTTACATTATGGATCAAATAGTTTGAATTTAAAAAAGTGTGTGTACATTGATTGTTTGTTCATGTAATACTCGACACGACCTGATACAGCTTATACAATTTGCAAAATCGACCATGAACATACAAGTGTGTGCACATTTGCTCACTCTGACACAATGATATGCATACTAAACAATATCGATGTGTCTGGCGGATATTAATGGAGGACGTAATGTGTATTTCTTTCTACAAAAAAAATATAGATGACCGATCGAATTATTAACAATATAGTATTAGCTATCAAATACATAAATGTGTATGCTCTATTTTCAAGACTAATGCAGAGTTAATGCGCGATTGAAAGCTTTGAGCGACACGCGATTTGAAATAAAAGTCACTTTTTGCAATGAAAATAAATCACGACCGCAAAAGATACATGACTTACAATTAATTGGTTTATGTCTACCATATCTAATTTTAAACAAGAATGCTTGATAGATCAGTAAGAATTGAACATACGTACATATATGTTTATGTCGTAAAACGATTTATATTATATGATATTTCAATATATACTTACACTTAGTTATATATTGTAAGACCTATGTCAATATTATTCAATATTTCGAACGCGTCTTTAAAGGACAAATTCGGTTTATATTTGTTTTGTCGATTTTAATGTTATATATACTGTATTAATGGCTATTATCCAACAGTTTTCATAATTCAGTACAGTTTTGATAAAAGTGTATTCAATAAATCAATACCTTTAATACCGTTAAATAATTAATAATATATTTAAAATTCTTAAAAAAAGATCTTTTACATTCAATTATATGGTTGGTATTTTTTATATATAAACGATTCTTAAATAAAATGTTTGTTTTTTAATATCTGAGTAAAAGTTTAAATTGCAATATTTCTAAATGCATATGGTTATGAATTGTGCTTATTAATCAGACTTATTTATTAGATGTACTTACTGTCGATGTTTTCGAATGCTGTAAACCACAATAACTACTATTACAGCCGCAACCACAACTCCAAGGGCCGAAGACACAGCTAATAAGGCGTTATGATACCTGTCACAATGGCACTCTGGACGCTCTGTGGGAGAAAAAGATTCCTTATCTGCAACATACATTTATAATCTTTATATTTTTTCTGATACGCAATACGTCTTTCAGAGATTATGAGAGTTACAATCATTAAAATGAGTATTTGTGCATTGATAAAAACAGTTAAGATTGCTTGTTAAATATTTATCACAAGTAGAAATATTAGAAGTAGTAGTAGTAAAAGTAGTATTAGTAGACCTGGTATTAGTAGTAGTAGTAGTAGTAGTCGTAGTAGAAGTAGTAGTAGTAATAATAGTAGTAGTAGTAATAGTAGTAGTAGTAGTAGTACTAGTAGTAGTAGTAGTAGTAGTAGTAGCAGCAGTAGTAGTTGTAGTAGTAGTAGTAGTAGTAGTAGTAGTAGTAGTAGTAGTAGTAGTAGTAGTAGTAGTAGTAGTAGTAGTAGTAGTAGTAGTAGTAGTAGTAGTAGTAGAAGTAGTAGTAGTAGAAGTAGTAGTAGTAGTAGAAGTAGTAGTAGGTAGTCGTAGTAGTAGTAGTAGTAGGAGTAAAAGTAGTAGTAGTAGTAGTAGTAGTAGTAGTAGTAGTAGTAGTAGTAGTAGGTAGTCGTAGTAGTAGTAGTAGTAGTAAAAGTAGTAGTAGTAGTAGTAGTAGTAGTAGTAGTAGTAGTAGTAGTAGTAGTAGTAGTGTTTGTAGTAGTAGTAGTAGTAATAGTAGTAGTAGTAGTAGTAGTAGTAGTAGTAGTAGTAGTAGTAGTAGTAGTAGTAGTAGTAGTAGTAGTAGTAGTAGTAGTAAGTTATAGTAGTAGTAGTAGTAGTAGTAGTTGTTGTTGTTGTAGTAGTAGAAGAAGTAGTAGTAGTAGTAGTAGAAGTTGTAGTAGTAGTAGTATTGTTGTTGTTGTGGTGGTGGTGATACTAGTAGTAGGTGTAGTAGCAGTAATATATGTAGTTGTAGTATTAGTTGTAGTAGTGGAAGAAGTGGTAGCAGTAGTAGTTGCATTCCTATAAGTAGTAAATGGAATGCAAAAATTACGGTCAAGTTATGAGTTGAAGTCGAGGAAGTGATATTCATAGAAATAAAGAAATGTAAAATTTGGTTTGATCGGTAAATCAATTCTTACGTGTACAGAAACCATTTTCCATTCTGTACCCATCGTGACATTGAGGAGACATGCCGCATGATCCATTGACGTGATGGCACATGTCGCAGTGACAGTCCATAGAGCAACTTTGTCCGTAGAAGCCAGGTTTGCAGGCTGTGGTACAAACATACACGGAAAACAATTTCGATAGTAGTGTATTTATAACAATCTATAAACCTATAATTGTCATAGTTGCATACCAAATATAACTTCTACCTTGTGGTTTCATAAATGTATTTGTGTCAATGATGTCGATATTCGATATTAATGTATTCATTATCACTATAGAAAATAAATAATAAATACTTAAAAGCATAAATTTATAAATTATGAACAGAGGATACTAAAACTCGCACATAAAAACGTAGTATCCTTAAAGGGAAATTATACGATTTTTATATGTGTTTAATTGTAATATATTAATAGAAGTATGCTACAATAACACAAAATAGGCAAGAAAAATTATACATTCAAGACGAATTTAATAAAATGCAGTAAAGACAAATAAGCGCATTCGTCTTTTTATTAGGATCGGAGTTAGTGTTCCTGTGTCGTATGAATAGATATCGTTGCAGGAAATTAAAATGATCCGTAAAACTAAATTTAGATTCACATCGTACATGCATGATATACAGGCCGGCAAATTCGTCTGTACAGACATTTTCGATTTCAGAATTAAATATCTGGCTTATTTCGCATTTTTGACACACGTTCTTCTAAACATTTATTTTAATTTATATTGAAATACATGTATGATAAAAAAATTTTACACATTTTATAATTTTTTATAAATTCATAAATATTTGACAAAATCGTATAATCTCCCTTTAAACAATGAATACAGATTTTAAGTTTGTACTTGGAAAGGTTTGGGAGGACAAACATGCGGCTACGGACGGGTGGGAAGACAGACAGAACAACATAGTGGTTCCAGAACAACACGTCTACTTCGGGCCAGTGATCAATAACGAGTAAAGTAGATCAGAGAAAATTCTGATGATCACTTCTTTAGAGTAATTAACCAATTGTTGATAATGCGTATCTTACAAGAAATTCATTTAAAAAAGACAATCGGCGCTGAACTAGATATTGCTGAATATAAAACTTCCTGACAATAATTGGATCCCACATGTTCGCATATTAGTTTTAAACACGAATTCCCGAACACCAGCCATCAACCATAAATTTAAATGTGTTTGACAATAGCTGCATCATTTAAATATATTAACTGTATACATCCGCTCTTTATTTACGTCATTTAAAATAATCGTATCACGTCAGTAATCTAAATTGATGAATGAATTATTAAGCAAATTAATCAAATTTTTAAATTAAGGCTACACAAAAATTGAACAAACACATGTTTATTATGTTGGTATAAATAATATATTAATATTATTGTCCCGGATAATTGTATACACGACAAACGTGCTCGATCTAATTATGTTAAACAATATACTTCACGCATCAATCGTATCGAAACGTGTGTATTGATGCTAAGTTCACGTAAAACCATGAATCCACAATTGTCAAATTGCTGCACAATCAGCAGTGAAACCGTTAAGCAGCAAGTTGCCCTTCATTTATTGAACGGAACAAAATATTTAACAGTCTGACACAGCATCAAAGAACGAGACGCAAAACACGTACAACAACACAAAACACCACTTCTGCCATAACACACTTTATTTAGAGAAACGTGTTGAAATAACGAATTTATCACGGATGTGATAAATAATTATTTATAAAAAGCGCAGCGCAATCACAATTTAATTAAACAATTCATTAATTACACGAGTAATGTTTGTTTTTTTAAGCTTCGTTAAGGTGAAATTATTGCATTGGTCGGTTTAACGTTTTCAAAGAGCAATACCTTTTGTACACAATGATGAAAGGAAAATCTTATATATATCTATATATCGGATATAAATCTGATTGAATTTGATATTAGATTTTTTTTATTCAGTTGAAAAACAGATAAAACATGTATGTTTTTATTAATTTGATCATAACGCCTAAAGAATTAAAAAAAAGAAATTATATCATGTTGACGATGTCGCTTTCTAGGGCTTAATGAAATAGCTAAGTGTTATATAGAGGGTATTTGTCGGATTTTGTTGAATTTCCATTTTAATTCACGAGTGATTATAGAGAAAAATATGATATAATCACTCATTAATTAAAATCGATATTCCGTATCGAACACATTTCCTGTTTATTTCATGCTTACAACTGATTATTTGTGTACTTTTGCCATTGCGGATAATCTAAGTTCATGTTAGGCGCCCCGAAATTACATGACATGGATGTTCAAGGAAAGCTAATCCGTATCTTGTTTTGATCATTCAATGAAGAGTAGTCACCCTCGGTCAAATTGTTGGTCACAATGGGGAAACCAACCATAGCTAAAAATAGTTCCGGTAAAACAATAAAAGTTGTCGCTAAATTTCACTATAACTATTTCTCTATAAACCACCGGAAAGCATAAGATAAATAATCCTTCAAAACGTTCATAGAGAGTTGCACGCATTATAATTTGCACAGTTATAAAGGCACTCCAAAATGGCAATTGTGACTAGAAATATGAGCTGTATGCTCATAATGTGTGTAGGAAACATATGTGTATATTAAATGTACATAATCATTACAACTAGAAACGACACCGTTTTCCCTTGGTCAGAGGGAATTGCTTGTTCAATTTATAGTTAAAAAGTCATAAACAGAATACCGCTTATTTATAAAGCATAGAAAATACATAGTAATATCAGCGTTTAATTAAAAATTTGAACATATAACACAATAAAACATTACAATTTTGTTTAGAATCATTTAAGTAAATCAAACAATCTTCCAATATCGTTCTTAATACAATATTGTAACTTTAAGTTGTTAGTGTTAAGGTTGACATCCTGCTTTAATTAAGGTCACGTCCTGATATAGAAAGTTGTTCACAGTGTCTTTGTTATAATTTCCATACACCAAAATCACATTACGTTTGGGAGCTCCTTGTTTACGGAATACAATACTTCATAATAATCAACTAAAACAAAACTCAAAGAAACAAAACATAGCGTCTCTTTTACAAATCCCTTTGCATCTTTGTATGTGAAATGTTTTTACAATATATTTCAATAGAATACACAATCATAAAAATGTCAATCCAATTATTTGAATTTAAGTGTTTCCTACATTTGATCAAACTGACGATGTCAACATGAATAATTAAACCAAACGTATTGATTGAATAATCGCAGTTCATGTCAGTCTTACCCACGGACAAATTAATGCTTTTCTTTACATTTGCACAATAACATCCGGATAGTGGCCGACAACAAAGCACAGGTTTATCCGTTGTCACATTTACATGTTGATGATCAATTCACGCCAAAGTGATATGGACTCGGACCAAAAACATAAACAGTTATTATTTTATTTATAATTTAGTATCTGACATTAGTGGGAGTTTCTCTATGAAAGGGGTATATCAAATTGAGCTATGTATTAAACTATATTAGCTATAAAGTTTTCTGAAACGCTCTCGAGTTCGTTTTCTTTATTGAGAGCGATCTAAAAAACGCTCCCAGTGATCTATACCATAACCAATACGCCACGGCGACCTCAAGTTGTTCATAATAGAGCCTTTGAATGTTAATCTTATGTACTTAAAACATCAAGTAACACGACTATGCAAATGGACTTTCTACAATCACCTATTAAATCGAATATTTAGTATGCTAGTAGTCCGTAAATGTGCATGCACGTATCATTGAGCGTTTGTGTACGAAAGACAAACATTGAAACATATCTCGACATATACAGGACGTAAAAATTATGCTGGCATTGATCATCATTTCCTCTTACCAACGCTAGAATTAAAGTTAATATCAGACGGTATATATGTGAGTTGTAGTCGATAAAGTACTGTTAGTAGCAATAAAGTAAGTGTAAACTTTGTTGGAGCATTAAAAGTAAATAATGAAAGCAATATATGCTTACGTGTACAGAAACCATTGTCCATATTGTACCCATCATGGCATTGAAGAGACTCTACGCACGAACCAGTGACGTGATGGCACGTGTCGCAGTGACAGTCCATGGCGCAGCTTTGTCCGTAGAAGCCAGATTTGCAGGCTGTGTAACAAAAATAGAAGGAATATCGTTTGAATAGAATGTATACTAAAAATCTATACACCTAACATTGTCACAGGAGGGATGATTACCCCTCGACACCGCAGGTAGTTGTATACATAGCAAGTTGTAACATTTGATTTTGGGGCATATCCAGTTTTGACCTACGGGGTATTGGATACAGTATATTTTTCATATCAATATATTGAGCCTTCTGGACATAAGGTTACCGAAGGAAAATTTGTCTGTGTAAGTCCATATAAAATACATGAAAACTGAGGAATTCATAGATTTTAACTTAAGTAAATGATTCAATTATACATTTGAAAGTGCCATTATACAAATTTACAAATCAAATATAATTTACTCGACATATTTTTTTAAGAGATCAGTCGTTTCTAATAATGTCTACATCCATTTATTTATAATTATCAAAAAAAAAACAAATTATAAATGGCAAAGGTTAATTACTTATGTACTTAATCGCACACAAGCAAACTTCTTTCTTCAGAAAAATGTTTACACGTTTAAAATTTCCGCGTTGGAAAGTGTTGGGGGATTAATGCGGAAAAACAGTCAGGAAAACAGATATAATGTTGAGAGTAAGCAATACACAAACAATAAATCTTTTTAAACTAATATACAATCAGCGTTGAAATAAATGTCCGTGTTGTTTTAAATAAACAAGTACAGGATAAAGATTTGATCCCCGATTATCTTTCACAAGCTTTAAACACACTTAAATTGCTTGATTACCATTAAAAAAGTCAGCTTCATCATTATTAATATCCTAACCGTTAATAATGCGATCATATCCGCTCACCCCCACCCATCTTATTTTCAACAGATAAAATATGCATAACACTACAGTATTGTTAATTGATTTATTAGCGTTAGGGTGAATTAAACAAGTCAAATTTATTTATATTTAATAAAGTTTAATAGTATATTGAACGCATCATTCGTATTGAAACTTGTGTATGACTGCTAGGTTCTTTAAATGCAAAGAATATATTTACATTTCGACGAATTGTAAATGTTAACACAGTTTTATTCCAACCCGCGTTAAGAATTATAAAGTTGCAAATGTCTATAAATCCTAATACATAGTACAGCGCGACGAACAATTTATGATTAGCGCATGCATAAAGTAAACGCGTTTGTATAAACATAACCGCGCTTTATTTATAGAAAAAAAAACTGCCTCTTCTTAGCTGTTTTTCACACTAGCCAGCTAAATAAATTCTTGTGTTGGTAAGACAGTTTCAGAATGAAATACCAGTTCCACACAATAACAATAGGAACTATAATATGATTCAATTTACTATTATATTTTCCCTATTTATTTGAAACATATACCATTTATAATGTATTGTTCTGACAATAAAGCATGATCAATTTAGTACTCGGATATGACGCGTTGATACAACTACGTTCTTCCTACTTCACAGGCCGATACTTGTGTAAAATTTCAGTGTAGTTTTTGTACATTTCATAAACATTTATAAGTTATGCTATATAATCGTTAAAATCGTCAATAAATACCTTAAACCGTTAACGAAAGTGTGCATGGATATTTGCGCAATTCTATTGGAAGTCACTTTCCCGCTGCATATTATTATCGCAAGAAATCTAGGTCAAAGCTCATAGTTGACAACAACGCCGATTAACGAAACAAATCTAACACGAATTAAGTGCTGTGCACCAATTGGGATTCACACCTTTATAAAGGCGCTTGAAAGTGTCATTTGGGCAACAACTATCATAAACCATGTCTACGTTTAAATTAAATACATTATTAAAGTTAATACTGGTTGTAGGGAAGATATTTCCAAAGTACTTATCAGCCAATAACATCAAGAAACGTGTTCATAAAATATTTCCCTAGTATGTCGCTTTGTTTGACGAAATTTGCTAGGTCGGTTTTATTCGAATTATCTTCTCAGAAGATTCAAATTGGTACCTCATATATTTTCGAGATATAAGGCTTCGAAACAAAATTTACACTTAAATGTATCATTAATATTGCTGGGCAAAGTGTGAGGTTGAGCGCTCTAAATCCGGTTTAGACCCCCAATGCTTTGCATTGACCGTTCAAAGGCAGTGACCCCAGCTTTATGTGTTATGTATATTGTTTTGTATTGTGCTGATTTTAGCTGTTTTGTACTGTTTGGCAATTGGTCACTGGCCTTAAATAAAGGACCAACTAATTGTATATAATGAGAATTCAATACTGCTCCAGCAGCTGGAGTTTCACTTCTTTGTATTCTAAATAAAAACCGGTGTTCGCCGCCCTCACGACCGGAACTATAAATAATCAATAAAGAGCAATACCCTGTTATTATGAAAGCAAGAGTTGCGGCTCTTGTTCAATGTTCTTACGTTCATGATATATATCTGATTATGAAGTCTTAATGAAACACCTATTAGAGCTTTCGAAATGTAACCTGGTCACTCTTTTATAAAATTAACCAAATGCAATATAACAAGGATATACTGATGAGCTATACATGGCCTTGATCGCATGCTCGGGAAGCTGATCTAGCATGAGCATGGCTATATTATCTAACGGCAGTAGAAACATACTAAATAAAAGATAAATATCGTCCAAGCATCATTCTTGTATCTTTTCTTACCAACGCTACAGTTACTGTGAGTCCACCCAGGCTCACATTGCTCATTGGAGCAGTTACCGGAGACATGGTTACAGTTGGCTTTGTGTAGGCAATGACATTGTGTGGAGCAGTTCAAACCAAATAACCCTTGATCGCATGCTGTAAAGGTGAAACAAGAGGAAGTAATACGAGCTATACAGTATTACTAAACTAAATTACTGTTCATTCATGTCACAAAAAATCAAAGGGTCAAAATGTACGTAATTATACATTTTTATCATGCATAGACAACACCATAGCAACGATACTATATAAATTTTGGCTGTCAAATAGTTGCAATCTTATCAACGCTACAGTTACGATAAACCCACCCAGGGGCACATTGATAATCAAAACAATAGCCAGAGATAGAGTCACAGCTTATCCCGGGTAAGCAATAACACTGGGAGGAGCAGTTTAAACCATATATGCATTTACCGCATTCTTTTAAAATGGAGCAAACGATACAGAATAATTTAAGTTAAAGTAAAGTGAGTAACATTGTTAACACAATGTTAAAGTAAATGAAGTACTATGTCTATAGTAAATGCACTATACCGGTAAGAGGTATACTTGGCTATACAAGTCGATACCACTACATAGGTATTTTATACATGCATCATTTCATTAAGAGCATAAGAAGCGGAAAACCCGTCATAAGTAAACGACAACTATAAATCTTACCAGTGCTGCAGTTACGAAGAGTCCATCCTGGCGAACATTTGTCATTTGGACAGTGGCCGGAAATATGGTCACATCTATTACCATGCAGACAACGACAGGGGAAGGAGCAGTTGTTGCCAAACAAGCCATGATCACAAGCTTTGAAAGTCGAACAATTGAAAATATCTTAGAGTAGATATCATCTGTATTATGATTGCGTAGAAAGTACGCACTTGATGCGAAATCATTAAAAATCGCTTTCATGCGTACAAACTATAGCAGTCTTGATAGTTAATTATTAAGCTTTTATCAAGTGTCAAAATTATATCATACCAACGCTACAGTTGCTTTCTGTCCATCCAGGTGCACATAGGTTATCAGGACAGAGACCGGAACTTTTGTCACAACTTGCTCCGAAGAGGCAATGACAACGGGATGAGCAGTTCTTACCAAACATATCTGGATTGCATGCTAGAAGAGTAGAGGAAACAACAATATTCGTATATGACACAGCAGATTTTAATTCATATTTATACAAACAATACTCCTAAATGATTTTCTCACAGACACAGGCTAATTTTTAATGCCCCGATTCATAACTTAGCTGGCTTCAAATCAACAATAAATCGCTTACCTACGCTGCAGTTACTTTGTGTCCACCCAGGTGCACAAAGATCATCAGGACAATTGCCAAAAACAGGATCACATCTAACGCCGTTGATACAGTGGCATTCATACGAGCAGTTTTCGCCAAAGTTCCCATGATCGCAAGCTATGATATAGTATATTGAGAATTAGTAATAGCGCTTAAGCCATTTAATTTGATAGCGTTTACGGTGAACTTCAAATAGAAGGTGAAAAATATCAATAATTGTACCTGACGACATAATTATCACAGTTCTAGAGCCACATGAAATTGTAAGTAAAACATAAAGTTGCAGGCTATACCAAAATTGTATACTCGCTCTATACACTATTATGAACATCAAAATCAACCATTGATCTGACTTATATCTCACATTTCTATTTCACCCAAGCAATAATTATTTTGCATCCACCCAGGCGCACATATAAAGTAGGTTTCTGTAAACAAAGTAATGGCCATAATTTCCCCTTATTACCAGGGAAAGACGCAAGTAAAACAAAACATACCTGAATCACAAGATGCATGCTAATATATCCATTCGCAAAAGGTTGAAGTAATAATTAAAAAGTCTTCCAGAAATACATTAACTGAGATAATGCGGGACAACATAATACACCTCAATAGCTCGGTCATTTTTTTAATGAGAAACATTCTAAGAAGTAGATATAGATTTTGCATAAATATATACATTAAATTGTTACAATACAAAATTATTAATAACATGATTATCACCATGTTATTACGCACCTACGCTACAGTTGTCATGCGTCCAGCCAGCTGCACATCGCTTATTGGAGCACACACCGTCAACATGGTTACATGTTGCATTGTTGTGACAATGACAAATATTCGAGCAGTTAGAACCAAAGGTGCTACGGTTGCATGCTGCAATCATAAAACGTGGATTCAGTTATTATTAATCAAAGCTCTAAACCATAGAAGACTACGGCTTGCCAAAACTTTAGCTCTACATCAAGTCAACATGTAAGGGATTTTAAATAAAACTAGTTGTTCATGAATAATGTTTAATATTCCGGTTATTTATTAATCACGCATTTAAAAAATATTTTTCCTGATACATATAAAAAATTAATGTTCATGTTTAAAGATTCTTATTGGTGGTTATTTTTTCCCTTTGGCTATATTCATTGAAGCCAATAAAAAGGTCATTTTAATCTTTTGCGTGAAAGTTCTACAGAATAATAATACAAGTTTTAACTAATTACAACGACATTTGTGAAATTCAAAATCTAGCAATCAGATATAAATGGTTCATAAATATGCACATAAACTCTTATATAGTTCAGACAATAACAATGTAAAATTACTATGAAACACAAGTCAATAACAAGGGGATCTGCGTGTTGTTACGTACCTACGCTACAGTTGGCATGCGTCCAGCCAGCTGCGCATTGGTTATTGGGACAGCCACCGTCAACATGGCTACAATTTTCATTGTTTACACATTGGCAAATGTTGGAGCAGTTAGAACCAAAGGTTCCTTGGATGCAGGCTGTAATAGTAAAATGTCGATTCAGCCATAATAATTCAAAGTGGTGAACGCTGGTAAACTGTGGCTTGCCATAAATTTAATGTTACATCAAGTAAGTATGTCAGGAAATGTTCGAGACAACTGATTCTCCATTCAGAATTATTCGAGTTCAAGTATTTTACATATGACACGTTGCTAACATCTTATAAACATCCCATTTATCAAATTGATATTCCACGGCTTTGATAAGCGTGTTTGTTTTGTAAATTTATCATCCTGGCTAACTACATTTAAGACAGTGACAAAAGGGGGATAACTGTGTAATTGCCATACTTCACTATACATATTTTGATAGCGGTTCTCAAGACTTCGACTTTGCCGCAGTCAAAACGATCATTATATCCTGTTATCACATATGAAAACATTAACCTATTAGCTATTATTTTTCGGTAAACTTACTTTCATTACATGCGAGTCCTCTCCAGCCGTCTTTACATGTAGCAGACACACAATTGCCCGTGACACTTTCACATGAACCCGTAAGACAATGACATGCTTTTGAACAGTTTGCACTGTACTTGCCGTCTGTACAGTCTGGAAAAATACTGACATATTATTATAGCGTAATGAAATGTCAGGTAGAACCTATATAGACTTTAACGGTTTTGTTCTGAAATTTAAATATACTAGTTATTTTAAGATTTATAAGTGTGTTATTCTTGGCTCAAATTCTTGTTTGTTGTTTTGAAAATCAAAAATGTAAATAGTGTTATAGCACCCATTACTGAAACACTTATGACATTCCACTAAATATTGGTACATGTTTAATATAAGATGCTTAATATATATTTATTAAACACTAATTATATATACCACCCATGGGTTACTTTTGAAAAATAATAAAAGTTTGTGTTTTATTGTCACGGCAGAAAAAAATGTATTCACAATGTACTAAAACAGCTGTGTCAAGTAGTGTCTTAAACAGAAATGTTCAATTAATCTGCGCGTCTTGATGAAGTTTACGCTAGAGTTGCGCTGCCGGTTAAGAAATGTTTATTAGGTGGTATGTGTTAACGCGATCATAAATATAAGAAAACAGTCAAACGTATAAAAAATAGTCACACTACAACATTGGGCTAAAAGTTTACAATTCATCATAAAAATGTTTGAGTCATTTAGCATCGCAATAATAACCAGGTATATAAGCGATCGTAAATTAGAGATATGTTGGTGTTAATGGAAATGAATATCGGTTCATAATTCATAAACACCATTAAACAAAATAAAGATAAAGGTCTGACTTACAAATGGTTCCCAATTTATCCGAAACAGAGATAGGAAGCCAATGTTTGGTGAGAAGTCTCTCAATTTAGCAAATGCAACAATACGAGTTATTCATTCGGGTGTACTGGTGAGAACAATTTTCAATATAATAAATATTAGCAATTTAAGTAAGGTCGAAACCTAGGACTGCACAGATGGGACAAAGCCTGAAAACAAGATAAGGAAGTAAGTTAGTTGTTATAATAGTTCAATTTCAGCACGCTGGTGGTAATACTTTTTTTACTTATGTGCGACATAATTTGCCATTACTTCGGTGCGAACCAACGAATAAGGATGCACATGTCGGTTAATATGTTAACAAAAATAAGTCTCCCGGTATGAATATTTTACGCGTAAAGCGATTTAAAAGTAAAAGCAAATTATATATAAGCAGGCCATAAATCAGCCTATCGGAAATCAACGAACTAAAACTTAGAGGTGCGTAAGTCCACATGCTGGATTATATGTTTGTGAACTATGCATGGCACAAGATAAAGCATAAATTATTTGCTTAAGAAAGAGTCCATAACTCCGGATATGTCCGGTTATCACAAGTTATGGCGAACACACCGGACCGAAAAATTAAGGTACTAAAGCTCATACGCAAGTTGACCTGTTTTTAAAGTTTAGGTTAGTAGCAACACGTTTTGAAATTATGCTTCCCATTTTGAAAAAGGGAAAATCAATCGTCCACCTCTAAAGGGGAGCAATCATAAAATTGATCTTAAGTATGCATTCAACAACCATGAAGGTAACAATGCTTTAGAACTTGAGAACACTAAACGGAATTCGTAACTATCTCATGCTTATATGGTTTGTTTGCTGTAACCATAACTTTTCTTCTATTATGAGCCTATAAAGATCTGTATAGGTTTTCATACACTAAATTTCCTGTCTTCTTTGTGTGTAACACACTGATTAATCTGCAATTCTAATTCAAACCATATAAGTCCGTTCGTTTTCATATTATCATAGTATACTTAGCAAAAACGCCAAGTTTACTTTAGTTTACATACACGTTGACTAGATTATACATGATCAAGACGAAAATTCCAGAATACGGAACAAGCAGGACATACATGATACACAAATGTGTACATACTTTAAAACGACGTAAAAAGGCCAACTAAGCAGAAATATAAATAATATCCATGTAGCCATGTTTTCAACGAGATTAAATGATCGCGATTTTATCTTACTGTTGTCCCAGTTGGTAATGCACATTTAAATTATTACAAATCGCGATTTTATAATTATATACATTATATATTTATAATTATATATCTGCTTGGTACTGTTTCGGATTTATATCATTCCTTATAAAACCAGTATCAACGAGGGAAAATGACTTCATTTAATGCGACGTTACGCAAAGTCACCTAACCTTGAGTGAATTGATATAAAAAAAAAGTTCAATGATTTAAAAAAAGGAAGCCGTCAGCTACAAAGCGCGTTACCTGCTTGTCGGTATATTATTATCTCGCATATGGTCATATAGTCGCCTTGTTTCGTAACTGCCGAAACTCGCACCGTATCTACTTCGCGTGGAGGAGTCAGTATCGTCATCGCAAAAGAACGGTTTGTGGAAGTGAACGCTTCGTTCTTAAGTGATTGATCCTGTCTTCCCAGTGATAATGTGATGTTGTGAAACTGTTCAAAATCTGCAATATACAAATATACATACGCGTTCTTTGCATATGAAGTTATATAGACTCTTTGATAAATGTAAGTTGGTTGTATAATATTTGTGGTTTTTTTTAGAATATCAAATCCTTCATGTACCTGTACCGCTGGAAATAGTAACATCGGCTTTTAAAATAACCAGTTAGGGAGGATTAACATGTAATACCAAATATGCAGGTTCACGAGTTTTAGTATCATTTTTGGACATTATTCGAAAGTGTGCAGAAACTTCCAAAGTAAATTTGAAAAATGATTAATGGAAGCAAATCGCGTAACTGAACGGCAATGTGACTGGCTTGTGTTCAATAGATCTACATATCTAGAGAATATTGTGTACACATTGGGGGCAATGTTGCACACAACTATATAATCCGACGGACGCTTCTCAAGTCGAGGGAATGTTTTAAAAAGTTGTTATGGTAAGTTTAAAATGCTTGTGGCAAAATAATCTTTGATCTGGAAGTAATATTAGACAAAAATATATTATGTTATGCATACCAAACTTGAAAAGTGGAAGAGCTAGTTTGTCATTAAATAATACTCACACACATGTATTGCATTGTATGGGGACATACATACGCTGAGAAGCGTATGTATGTTAGATAAAATTCAAATATGGGGGAAACAATCAAATTACATGGAGGGAGAAAACTTAAGGGTGATCCAAACAATAAAATACGTAGTCATTTTATGAACCTATAAAAAAGCTTATTAAATCTGTATCAAATGATCCAACCGTACCACAGTAAACGTTATATTCTGAAAAAGTTCAAACGATTGAGGTTTTCAGGACTAGCTCTTATGTTTATCACGCTTTTCGCGTTTTCGCTTTACGTGAAATCGGGGTACCTCCAGAGTAACACTCTCCTGGAAGATTCAGTGCAGTTGGATATAACCATTTAAAATGCAAGCCTTCGGTCTTTATAAGGAGCATACTAAATAGCACCAGATTGACCTATTCCTATAGATGTTAGCTATGCAATTACTGCGGGAAGAACATAAGTGTGATTTGCATTTTTTCTTCTATTCTAAAGAGACGCCCCGCAAGCTGATGGAGGAGTGTGGCTGTACTGACGATTTGTTTACGCTGGTATTGAAATTGCAATCAAAACTGACGCATGTTTCTGGTATTAGTATCCCTATTTCAAACCGCTGCTGGTTACTGATAATTGTAAGTGAAACAACGTGTTTAGGTTTTAAATGTTAATATGTATGTCCTTTTATAATTTTATCATTTATAGTTTAAAAGGACAAAAACCCTAGCACATCCTTTTCAGCCTGCATACTGCTACACTTCAATCATTGGGTATTTTAAGTGCTTAGTGTTTTCTAATTTTCACTCTCGTGTAAGAAAACGCATGTAATCTATGGAAAATGGTTCTTGTAAGATTTATAACATTTTCACTATAAAACGTATACTAATAATTCAATGATGTTCTTCTTATAGTATATAATATTTAAACATTAACGTTTCTATAAGTATATTCATATAATGTCTTCCTAATTATTTCGTCAATTTATTACATTCATTCATTGTATGATTACACGTGTATCAGAACAATTTATACCTGTAGAGTTTATGTAAATATGTAATTCTGTCAATGCCTTGTAGGAAATAATTTATAGAAAAAGCGGATGTCTAAAAGGCAAACGGATGTGTTAGTTTTAAATCAATTATATTAATCTGTGATATTAACGTTACTAAACCTTTATATGTTTGTCATGAATTAGCGTTTATATCTACGCACTTTTCTCGGTACGCCCAAAAACTAGAATCTTTTCCACGAGATAAGTCTTGTCAAGTGTCAGTTGCACCGATGATGGTCTTTTAAGAACTGCGCAACATCCACAATTGTCCGCATAGTCTGTGTAATATACAATACCATCGTTGACATTATCTGCAGTCATGTCCTGCCATGGAGCCCCTTCTGATGTCACCGTGATGCTTGAATTAATGATTTGGATGGGATCTGAAGTATAAGCAAAAAGCCCTGATAATACAAGGATTCCGGTACTAAAATAAAAAAAATGTTTATTACCGATATTAATAATGTAGTGTATGTCTGTCGTTGTCATATATAAAAAGGGAGGAAATAATTCACAGAACGAGCAAATTTTTTATAACACTGAGCTAATAAAAATGGTTCAATCATTTAACTATCTCGGCATTGTACTATCAAGAGGTGGGTCATTTATACATATTACTCAAACTTTATCCGATAAAGGCTTAAAGGCTATGGGGTCGCTTTTTGCAATCACCAAAGACGTGCATGTTCCTGTTAAAATAATATTAAATTTGTTCGATTCTGATGTTACTTTAATACCGTGTTATGCGTGTGAGGTTTGGGGGTTTGTAAATGCTGATAATACTGAAAGAGTTCATAGAAGATGTTTTAAACGAATACTTGATGTCAAAATGAGTACCCCTAATTCAGCTGTGTACGGGGAACTAGGGCGATACCCATTATATATAAATCGCTATGTACGAATTATAAAATATTTTATAAAAGTGTATACTGTTAAGCAAACTAATTGTATATTATATATACACTATGTTATATGAGAACTGGTGCTGAAAATATAATACGATGTAACAATTGGATTACCAAAGTACGGGACTTGCTCCAAAACACTGTTTTGTAGATGTTTGGATGTATCCAGAATCAGTAAATGCAAGTGTATTTATTCCTATATTTAAAAACAAACTTATTGATATGTACATAGGTTTGTGGCTAAATGATTTAAATGTTAAAAGTTCATTTACTCTATACAAATTGAAACATCGATTTGAACTAACTGATTACTTTAACATAATCCAAAACCTTAAATTGAGAAAATTCATATCAAAATTAAGACTTTCGTTCCACATGTTAAAAATTGAATCTTGGAGACATATAAATATTCCTAAAAACGAACGCAAATGTAATATATGTAACTCAAGTGATATTGAAGACGAATACCATTGTGTAATTGTATGTCCTCCTTATACAGATATAAGAAAAATGTATATTGACAAATTCTATTATAACCGACCTAGTATGCATAAATTTATTATTTTGTTAACAAATACTAAAACCAAAGTCCTAAATAAACTCGCGATATATTGTAAAAATGCTTTTAAAATGAGAACTGATAAATTGAATGCAAACGTTGGGTAATATATTAGCCTAAGTGCATTTTAACACCTTTTTATGTACTATTTTGGTCACTTTTGCATTACTATGCATGTGCTTATTGCTTATATATTGTCAGTTATGTATACATTGTATGCAACGATGAACTGGAAATGTTCAAGTTATTTGAATAAACTTTCTGTTCTGTTCTTTCTGTTCTGTTGTTTAAGAAGCATATGTTTATGTTAAGAATGTCTGTTTTAATGTTGTTCGCACACTATGAAAGGGGTTATATATCATGTGTAGACGATCTGAATTGGTGGACAATTCGGTGAATAACTTCCATGGATTGTCTGAAGTATAACTTGCGAACTTACTGAGTGATGCTGTCTCGTGCTATTGATATTAATTTCGGATACTAATAATACAACAATTATGTATGTGAATGTCCACCAAAAGCGGCTTAATGGATTAAGAGATGTCTTCAGCACTTAGACAATTAAGTTAGTTTGCAGATATTAAACGTATTTATGTTAAGCAAATCTCGTTTAATCGGACATGTTGGGCGTATTAACATGTTATAAATATTCAAAGATGAAATGAATCAATTAGAGATAATGTTCCATTAACGAATAAACATAATTTACCAAAAACATAACTAGAATACAATCGTTGCTTTAAACCAGATTTTATTGCACGGTATCTGGCATACTTGTAATACGATACTTACAGTCTAGTGTAATCATATCAAAACCAACTTTTCATTCATGATAATGTTCTTGCCAAAGCCACACTTAATTATTTTTTTACAAAATAAAATTAAAATAGTTTTGTTAAAATACTGCCGCAGGGATATGACACAAAGTCGATTGATTATTAGATATGAACGAAAAACTTTTATCAGTTTGCCATTGCTTGTTACAAGCGTTAACTAACACAAAACTATTACTTTTATTAATACTAACACTATTAATATCAATATTATTATTATATTACTACTAGAAGTAGTAGTAGTAGTAGTAGTAGTAGTAGTAGTAGTAGTAGTAGTAGTAGTAGTAGTAGTAGTAGTAGTAGTAGTAGTAGTAGTAGTAGTAGTAGTAGTAGTAGTAGTAGTAGAAGTAGTAGTAGTAGTAATAGTAGTAGTAGTAGTAGTAGTAGTAGTAGTAGTAGTAGTAGTAGTAGTAGTAGTAGTAGTAGTAGTAGTAGAAGTAGTAGAAGTAGTAGTAGTAGTAGCAGTAGTAGTAGTAGTAGTAGTAGTAGTAGTAGTAGTAGTAGTAGGTTAGTAGTAATAGTAGTAGTAGTAATAGTAATAGTAGTAGTAGAAGTAGTAGTAGTAGTAGTAGTAGTAGTAGTAGTAGTAGTAGTAGTCGTAGTAGTAGTAGTAGTAGTAGTAGTAGTAGTAGTAGTAGTAGTAGTAGTAGTAGTAGTAGTAGTAGTAGTAGTAGTAGTAGTAGTAGTAGTAGTAGTAGTAGTAGTAGTAGTAGTAGTAGTAGTAGTAGTAGTAGTAGTAGTAGTAGTAGTAGAAGTAATAGTTGTAGTAGTAGCAGTAGTATTAGTAGTTGTAATTATTTGCAATACATTCATTTCATGATGGTGATGATCATGATGTGGATGATAAGGAGAAGGAAGAGGAGAATAATGGTGAGGATGTAGATTAGGATGAGGAGAAGGATGAAGATGGTGATGATGATGATGACGATGATGATGATGTGATGATGACGTTATGATGATGTGATGATGATGATGAAAAAGATGATGATGATGACGATGATGATGATGAGTTCGATGATGATGATGATGTTGTGTTGATGATTGTGATGATGGTGATGATGATGATGTGATGAGGATAAAGTTACCTGCAGTTGTGCTCACTTTCACTAAAAATCCAAGTATAAGCAAAACCAGCCATTCTTTTGTAGACATAATGAAATGACTGTCTGCTTGAAACCATAACTTATACCGTTAATGGGAAGAATAAAACAGGCGCCTCATGTTCAGTTAGAGCGATTTCGAGAAATATTAAAAATAAGCATAATTGAAGCGCGCCCTGTGCACTTAAATTTTGAGAACTTCCTTCTACACATATGAAGAAACTACACTATTTGAATTTAGTAACTTGATCGTTATCAATCTTCCTTGTTGCCTCCTGCATGATAATCAAAGCGTTGAAGGCATTGCAATTATTCGATTTTGAATTACATTTGACACAACTCATTTTTCATAAAGGAATTTATGCTTTTTAAAGCTCAAGTTTAAAGTAAACACAACACATTCGATGACGTTATGACTGTGCTTCAAAACAAATCTAAACAATGTGTGAGGACATGTGTGTGTACTTTAAAGCACACTATGGATGGTATAGGGATAAGTAAGTACTTTTTGATCAATCAAATGGCCCCTTGTAAGACTTCTTGAAAGTATAGAAACCATGATGCAAACGTGGCATCTTGCACTATAAGAACTAGTCACCAATAAATGAATACGTCGTCGGAATTATCAATGAATGCAATTATATTATATAAATTCGCTTTACTTGTGTGTAGTAATATCATTTTAACAAACTAGAATGCATTACACGATTAATGAAATTATATATTATTAATATTAATATATTATTTAACTCACGAATTAGGTAGAACAACCGACCCGGCTCTTTACACTTTGGTGTTCATGCGGGGTTACCCTAGGATCGTACAAAGGTGTCAAAACGCCTCAAACTCAAACTGCTGAACTGAACACTACACTCAAGTGTTTAAGTGGTACAGCAATTTAATCCAAATCATACTTTCTGCTCTTTGTCTGTATTTAGTATAGTTAAACTTGTACTCTTTGTCTGTATTTAGTATAGTTAAACTTGTACTAATGTATAATGTTAGTGAGAAGAAAGAACAATGTACACTATACAATATTGTTTTTATTACCGAAAAAATGCTGATGAATAGAATAATTAGGTCAACTCTGCAACATCCGTTAAAATAAATGCTTTTAGATTGGCTTTTCGAACATCGAAAACTTAACCAAAGCGAAACAACAACAACGACAAATAAGGAACCAGTTCGATATATATTGTAGTACTCATATATACAATAAACTTTAAATCCATGAAGCTGAATAAGTACTTGTTGATTAATTAAACAAAATTAAAGAACGAGCAGAGTAGAGGAGCTAATAATTGTTAACAAGAAATTAAAAAAAAATCAGGTACAACAAGATCAATTTTACCACTATTTAACATTTTCAAACACAAACACTTTTTCTAAAATTAATAAGTTATATTTTATAATCATTGAAAATAGTCAATAAAGTACTAAAAATGGATAAGACAACGGTCGAGAGGTAATTAGCAGAAAGACAGGGTTACTGTACACTCGAATGCGGATTTTATATCAAACATGATAATGATTATGCATTTAGACGGTAATTGGTTGACTATTTAAAGAATACGTCTCCGATTTCACTCACGTTCGCCATCTATCTAGCCACTCAGCCAATTGACACATGATTTTCATAATCTTGAGACAGCAAATGTCTCCCAGGATGTTCATTTGTTCCATAAGTAATAGAATGTTGAGGTCTATTAAGATTTTGGATGATAAAGAGACATTTAATTATAATTAACCTGAGTACAGAATGTTATGTTCTAAGAATATATGCAATAAAACGACCACTTTGTTTTAATTCGGACTGTTTCTGTTATATGTCAAATATAACATTTCTTCTGTTGTATTGGAGCACTGATTGTGCTTTATTATACTATATAAATAAAGTGATCTTTAGGATGCGACCATTTTTGAGCCCATGGGCATAATTTGAACTAACGTATAATAAACTATTAGACGATGTTACACACCAAATATTAAAACCAATTTCCAATCGCAAAAGTTGTGTGAGTTTTTACCAAATTAATCACATTTCTCAAAGTTAACTCGTGTTTTTCGAACACGCAAGAATTATGTTAAACCCTGGTCTAAATCAAGATTACCTGTTGTTTTTTTTTCATTTATCTTTTATGTCAACCAAACAGTGACAATGACGCGGAATTGAGTTACACAACAACAACAACAACAACAACAACAACAACATTTATTAGCTTTTAAGCATAAAATTGCTTTTTAGCCAAATGTATAATATACACGTGTTAAGACATGGATGATAATAATTATGAGAATAAGATAATAATTATGAAAACTATGCAATGGAAGAAGTTAGCAAATATTTTACTGATTTATAACCTAAGATATGTTCCTTTAACATCGATAATGACAATTGGTAATAAAATCATGTGACACAAATATTTTACTGATTTATAACATAAGATACGACATAAATATTTTACTGATTTATAACATAAGATATGTTCCTTTAACATCGATAATGACAGTTGGTAATAAAATCATGTGACACAAATATTTTACTGATTTATAACATAAGATATGTTCCTTTAACATCGATAATGACAGTTGGTAATAAAATCATGTGACACAGAATACATTATTTTGCGAAATTATTTTCACTTTAACATCGATACGTATCAGTGCTCATCGAATTCTGAGAGAAAAAATTAGTCTACGTAGATTAATTAATGTGTCTCTAAATTGTTCCGTAAACAATTCGCATTATATATGTATTTTGAAAGATTAATGATTTCTTTTTTATTTTGTGTTCCCATTAACATATCAAACTTATTTAATGTTGGCCATGCTTGATAATATGACTTTAAATATTTTTTTCTTATATCTTTGTATAATGGACAAATTAATAAGAAATGGTATTCACTTTCTACAACATTTAGATTACAAAATTTACATTTTCTGTTATCACGTGCAATATTGTGGTATCGACCTCGTTCTATTTCTAATCTGTGTGATGATAGGCGGAATTGAGTTAGTGCTATTTTAAATTTCTTCGTTGTAATGATATCCAGGTATGGTTCGGTATTAAACGTGTTCTTCGTGCGGCAGTATGTGTTTAGTCTTGACGAATTAATGATTTCACTGTACCAGTGCTGTTTATACCGATCAAATAATCGTTGTTTAATAAGATTATAAGTGTATGTTTGTTCAGATTTTTCTGTCAGGGTTTCTTGTTCATTCCATACATAAGTTAAACCTAGCTGCTCGAGTATTGATTTGATTTGATAAGCCCAATTTCTATTGTTGTATGTTATGTTTTGTTCTGCGTCATTGAACATGAATGAGTATGTTATTTTTATGGGATTATCATTTGTACATGATATTAATTTAAACCAATATTTAAATATGTGTAATTTACGTATCATTGATAAAGGGTATCGTCCTAATTCTCCATACAGTGCTGATAGATTTGTTGATTTGTTGACACAAAGGATTTTTCTTAAAAATTTTGTATGTATAATTTCTAATTCTTTTCCTGAATCATGTCCCCAGATTTCCGCAGAGTAATGAAGAACGGGGGTTACTAATTTATCAAAAAGGTTTAATTTTTCTTTAGTAGGGAATTCATATTGGTTTACAACAGAAAAAAGGCGATGAAGTGCTCTGTTACCGTGTTCTGATATTGATTTTATTGTTTTATACCAGTTTCCGTTTTTAAATAAAGTTACACCAAGATATTTGAATGATGCGACTATTTCCAACGGTTCACCATATAAAGTGAAGTTGAAACTTGTTTGTCGGTTACTTTTTTCAAAAATAACAACTTTTGTTTTACTTATGTTTATTTTTAATTTGTATGTATTACAATAGTTTTCAATGTCATTTAACATTAGTTGGGCTGATGTGGGTGAAGTTGAAAATAGGACTTGGTCATCAGCATACGATAATAAAAAGAATTTTATATCGTCGATCGATATGATTCCTTCAATATTAGAATTAATATTTTCGATAATGTCATTAACGAACATCATGAATAGGATGCTTGAGCAAGGGTCTCCTTGTTTAACACCAGAGTATGAATTGATATATTCGGATATTTCATTGTTTAACCGGACGGCTGATTTCACCGACGAATACATCGCTTTGAGTGCAGAAATCATTTTAGTGCTTATTTGTTCGGTGATTAACTTTTGCCATAGTAGTGAACGATTTATACTGTCATAACATTTAGCATAATCAATGAAAATGCAATATAATTTTTGACCAGAGTTTAACACTTTGTTGATTATACTGTTCAGTATAAAGATACAGTCGACTGTGCTCTTTCCCTTTTGGTAACCAAATTGACAGTCAGATATAATTTTGTTTTCATCACACCATTTAGTCATTCTGTTTAAAAGTACCTGAGAATATATCTTTGATAAAATATTATTTAATGTTATTCCACGGTAATTTTTGGTATCGCTCGGATCTCCGCCTTTAAATATTGGTGTGATGTAACCCACTCCCCAGCTTTCAGGATATTGTGCAGTATCAAATATTGTATTGAATATGGTTTTGAGGTACGGTTTAATAGAATTGTATGTTGTTTTAATTATTTCAGCTGAAATATCATCAGGTCCACTAGATTTGCCATTGTTTTGTTTGAAAACTGCTTGATATATTTCCGACTCTGTAATTGGTGAATCGAGTTGTTCAATTACGGTTTGTGGTGTATTTAAATTATGTTCGTTTATTTCATTATCTATACTGTCACTTGGTTCGTTTCCGATTAAGTCATTAAAATGATTGAACATTTCGTTAATTTTAGGTTGATTTGTATTTTTATTATTAGGTTTATAGCATTTTTTGAGTGTTTTCCAAAACGTTCTTGGTTGTGTTTTTGCAATGTTATATAACCTCGTGCTTTCATTCATTTTGTATCTATATTTTGCTTTTCTTCGAATTACATTATAATTTGTTCTGTAATGTACAAATTGTTGTCTATTTGGGTTGGACTTATTCTTATTAAAGTTGTTTTTTGCGTTACGGAAATTGCATTTTGCAGTTCTACAAGTATTATCAAACCATTCTGGCGGTTTTTGATGCGGCTTTTTATTGTTATTAATCGTAAACACTTTTCCAAATGTCTGAACGCTATTTTCGTGTAAAAATTGTGTAAGAATATTAATTTGATTATTAACATTAGTTTCAGTAAAAATTGTATTTAATACTTGTATATTTTCATCTATTAACAAGTTAAATTCTTGTGATTTGTCATTATCAAATATTATTTTTAATTCTTGTTGTTTTGTTTCCTTTTTGTTGTTTTGTAAGTTAATATTATTTACTGTTAGAAAACTAAAATAGAGCCCAGCATGATCCGAGAATTCAGTCCAATCAAGTATTTCAAATTCATGAATGACATTCCGATGGAATGTGTCGTGGTGTGTTAGTAAATAATCGGTTACGCTAAGACCACGTGTTGAGGTGAAAGTGTAATTACCTGTTCTATCTCCGGGCATACGACCGTTAGCTATGATATGGTTGGTTGATTTGCACATGGAGATTAAAGCTCGGCCTTGAAAGTCAATTATATGATCTTCATTCATCCGCTTCGGAATGTGTCCAAAATTTAGTTCACTTGAATTTGTATTAACGTTGTTATAATCATCTAAATGTTTATCGTATTTTAATATATCGGATAATAAGCCAGTTCTTGAATTTAAATCTCCTACGATAAAAGTGTATCCTAAGGTGCAATATTGTTCTATGTTATTTTCAATTTCTTCGAAAAAATCAAAATCTACATCTTTTAAGACTTTTGAACTAGGTGGTGGAATGTAAGTACAACAAATGTAAACATCTTTATCAAAATTTAACATTTTGCTATCTAATTTTAACCATATTATGCCATAATCATTTACTTTTACAATTGATATTTTATCTTTTAAAGCAGTTTTAAAATAAACAGAAATACCTCCGGCTTGCCGGCCTTTTTTAACTCCATAAGATTTATGTCCATAAATATGTCTGCTTTCAAAGTTTTGTATGTTTAAATTTTGCACTCTATTTTTGTTGGTCCAAGTTTCACTTAATAAGATAATATCATATTGATTAATATATTCTAAAAAGTCAATGTCATTTAGTTTTCGTATAAGTCCGTTTACATTCCACGAAATGATTTTTAACTTTCCATTGTCCTAATTATTTATTTCTTGGTAGGTGCCGTTCTGTCCTTTTACTAGTAGTCTGGATCCAGCCCATTTGGTGATTCTTCCAGCTGTGCGTTCTCTGTCAACTATGTGCTGTTTGGATCGCCTTTTTTCGAGTGTGGCCTTCGTTTGTTGAATTCCAACTCCTTGGTGTAGCGTCCTTAGATCTTGGTTGTTATCGATTGAGGCTTTTCGGACGAGTTCTCGGTCAGAGTAATGGTGAAATTTTGCCACGATGGGTCGTGTTTTCCCGGGTGAAGCTTTTCCTATACGGTGTACTCTATCGAGCTCGATGTTCTTTTCAATCCGTAGCACATCTCGAATTAATGTCTTAATGGTTTCTTCGCAATTTTCTTGATTTGATGTTTCTTTTATTCCATGAAATAGTAGATTTTCTCTTAGACTATGAAATTCCAAGTTATCATTTGAGTCCTCAATCTGGGTTAATTTTGTTTGATAAGTGTGCAGGATATTTTCGAATTTGTTGGTTTTTTTCGTTGAAAATTTTGATCTGCTCTTCTGATTTGTTAAGTTTTAATTTAGTTTCTTCGAATTGTCCATTTATAAAGTTGCAGCTGTTTTCCATAGATTTTACTTGAAGTTCTAACTGTTCTACCTTAAGAGTGATTTTAGAGACGGATTCTTCAATTTTGTCTATCTTTGATACTACAATGTTGTTCTGTTGCTTGATTGTTTTTATGTCCTCTATCAATCCCGTGGCCCAAGGAGGAGGGCTCATCAGGCTCATGGCGGGGTTCAAAGTGGGGTTCATGGAGGGGTTCGTGGTGCTTTGATATTGTTGGCCGAAACCTCCAAACTGGTTCATCGGTGGAGAGGAAACCCCGAACTGATTGTTATAGAGTGGCGATCCTGTATTGAAGTTCATGTTCCAAATAGCGTCCTGTAAACAATAGTTGTCGAAATTGAAAGCGGTCGGTGTTGTGGTTAAGTTTACACGTTTTGCTGCATTATTAACATTGTTTGTGTCACATGTACTGTAGGCAGCGCTTACATCGGAACCGGTTTTGCCGGTGTTTTCGTGCGATAATCCCGAGCTTATTTTGGCGGGCTCAATTGGTGATATTGTTTTTCTCTTTTTAGCCTTTTTTGCACTTTTGTTTACGTTTTTTTCTTTATTTTTCTTAGGTGACATGAAGATTATCCTACTATTTTCACTTAAATCCAAAACTTATTTCGAAATGCACGTTTAAATCCATAGTTTTTCACATAAATTTAAGAGCATTAAAATCCATGTCTGCACACCTGCGCATGCGCTTTTTATTATTGGTTTGCGCCTTACACAATGGCTAATGTAATGTGCTGCCTTGATATTAGAGCAATAGGGAAAACACCTATTCACGAAAGTTATATTAACATAACGAACTTAAGAGATTTAGGGAAGGTATGACAATGTGTACTTTAATAACAAACAGAGCGTTCGTTCTATCATTTTCACACAATATACAGCTAACCGCGCATTCGTAACAATTTATTCTTACTAGAAGTCAACATTTAACATCTTTTGACAAATCCTAATTTCATTTCTCATTTTAATTAAACTATACATGTACTTCGTTTAAATCGTTTGTTCAGAAAACAGCGAGCAAAAATATTCAAACGCTAAAACACAATCTGCTCGTAATGCATGTTAAGCGTGCATTGGGTGTTTTGATAGCTTAGAACAAACGTTTAAGAGTATATAAGTTTGAGATCTTTCCTAGCGTACGAAAATTACATAAAAAGATGGTAATCGACGTTTTACTGACATGGACTTACATTCTTTTTGTCCGGACTCAATTGACACTTAACTTTCCAAAGACGCTAATACCAATATGCCAATTATCTAAACTATCAATATGTTTTATTGATTCAGTACTAAAGGACGTATTCAGAGCAGGATGTGATTTAACAAATATCCGACTGTTAAAGGCATCACAAAATATTGTACTTATTTCGTGACATAAAGCAAGTATATATACATGTAAGCATATATGGATATATTATCAACGTAAAAACACTCATTTTCCATCATATCTATATATCCTGATGATATTTTATATTGATAGGCCATAATATCATAATTAATTACTATTGCATTGACAAAGGGGTTTTACATAAAGATTAACTAAACATCCTAAGATTTTTCGATATATGCATTTGGTGCAATTAAGCTTGGCATAAACAAACCAATGTTGTTTAAATATTTATAAAATTGAAAATTTAACACACAATATTATTGAAAATGAATTTGTAATTCTTTTAACACAAGTCTATACATTGATGTGCTTCTCTTTTCTGAGGTCAAATATTCTCAATGACGAAAAGAGATTAAGAGCCTTGATTTGTAAGTCCAGCCGTTTCTATAAGAGGTGTAACAATAATTCCACTTAGTGCGATCTAAGTGGAAACAATAGCAATATATCGATAATAAAAACGAAAACTATCCCTCATAGTCTATTGATAGTTAATACTACAAGTAGTAGCATAGAAGACGTTGTTTGAGTATATTAACGTCACCGTACTATGACAGTGCATGTAAATAGGAGCCACGGGCATTGTTTGTTAACAATTCATTAATACGCTACTACTACAACCGAGAGTGACATGGTTTAAAAGATTGCCTCTAACATCACAGTAATAGTTTGTTACTTGGATAGTCACAAACACGCTCAATCAAAATCAGCACCATTAAATTAAAAAAAATCTTTTACTGCGTTTGCAATAAAGTATTATAAGATAAGGAGTCAATGCTTTGTAACACTGCAAATATCAGAAAAGAACATTATGGGGCATATGGTTTACTTTCATTCCAAAACAAGGCTTAACTTCTCTGAAGTAAATGGATGTGCATGTGAATTAATTCGGTAGATTATCACAATGTTTGACCTTAGTATTGATCTATGTAAACACTAACATTTCAATAATGACAAGCAGTTGTGAAATCAACAAATGCATATTTTAATTGGAATTTTATTTTTTATATTGTCATGTATTTTGCGATCATTAAAAACCATCATCAAAAACAACATTATAACAGTGTCTATGAAATACGTGAGTCACTTTGCCGGTTGATTTCCAAATTGTCCACAAGTTTACGAATCCACGGTAGATATATTAAACCAACACAATTTGAAGCCTTTCAGAATTAATTCCAAGCATGATTTGTGATAATCAGGAAGTGAATGACGCATTTCATTTCTAATGTACGGACTTACGTTAGGGCCATCGTGGTTACACATGAAAATCCAGAGGGCGACAATGCGATAATACGATGACGATAGTGCGACAGTACAATGGCGACAATATGATGACGACAGTGTGACCATACGATGGCGACAGTGCGATAGTACGATGGCGACAATGCGATAATACGATGGCGACCGTGCGACAATACGATGATGATAGTACGATATGACTATCGCGTTGTCGCCATCGTACTATCGAATTGTCGCCATCGTACTATCGCATTGTCGCCATCGTACTATCGCATTGTGGCCCTCTGAATTTTAATGTGTTACCGTATAACCGTAACGGTGTTCCGTACTTATGCGCATGAGCAGCGATCTACAAGTCTAATATCGAACCGTACTTTGTGTCATGGAATCTTAATTTAAATAAACGTATTAGTTTGAACCAGTTTTAACCGCCCAATTTAACAAAATGGATGTTTGACATCGCCTGACGACGTATAAGTTTTCTCGGTGAATGTACACGGACGTTACTAACGGTCGTCAGATCGTTTTATGTCCCCCAGTCTATACTGGTGACATATTGTTTTGTCCAGTCTGTTTGTTGGTTTGTTTGCGTCAAACTTTAAACATTGGCAATCAATTTTGCAATATTGAAGATAGCAACATTATATTAGGCATGCATGTGTATCTCATGGAGCTGCACATTTTGAGTTGTGACAGGTCAAGGTCATCCTTCAAGGTCAAAGATATGGGTTTCACAAACAAATTTTGAATGAGATGCATTTATAAAATAGCCAATCTACATCCGAATTCGCGCTAAGGGCCGGATGTTTTGAAATTCAAGGATAATTCTACAGGTGAGTAGGTTGTATATGGGTTTTTTTCAACATATTTTAAATTATTTTAAAAATCGGGATATGTAGTGCGATTTTACGAAGATTAATTCGACCAAAAATGAACAGAAACGTACACTACATTTGCAAACCTGAGAACCTTTATAAATTGTGGCAAGGTTGATTTTTTTTTAAACAAATCATTGTCTTTACCGGTTTTAAGATCACATTTCCACCCAATTAAGTTGATAACTACATCTAATGATTGCGTTTAACATATACGAATTGATGCATGCAAAAATACATTAGTTTCCTTCGGATATGCTAGAAACTTTCTGCATTTTTCCGTAAGAGATTGAGCCAATGCCAAGAAGGCGGCGGCGCTAAGGGCAGGAGGTGGCGCAAATGCATGATATATGAATGCACAGTCGCATGACAATACAATCATCAAATGACTTACAATGGATAAATGATGTTCCTTTTTACATTGTTTCTGACCGGATATAGTCTGAAGATTTGTCTACTAGATAAAGCCAATATTTGACCAGATAAAGTCTGGAGATTTGTCAACCAGATAAAGCCAATATCTGACCAGAAATAGTCCGAATAATTGTTAACTAGATACAGCAAATATCTGACCAGATAAAGTCTGAAGATATCAGCGGAGTTTTATATTACATCACAACTGATTGGATGTGTTAATTATGTTATCTTATTAGCGGGGTGTTCATTAACTCACCTCCGATTGAAGGTGATAATCTGAATACCCGCAGCACGCAATCTGATTACCCGCTGTGCACACACGTCATTATGATATAAATGCTTTTGCTACATGTATCATGCCTGGGTTTGTCAAGTGAATAAACATTCAAAACATAAATAATTATAATATTTATAGAAAATAATCTTAATAGATGATTCGTACATATATACAAGTATATGAATGCTTTTTCAATACATTTACATTTAAGCGATGCAAAAAAACAATCATACCGATGACATATTGACCCTTTAAGGCGTAAATATAGGGGATTTTGGTACTCGGCAGGCGTACTTAATATTAACGGGGATTTCGGTAATTACGGGAATTTGGGTATTTCTACACACCGGTTAACAGCGGTGTAAATAAACTGATTGTAAACACAATTGACTTCGAGGACACTGTATTTTGAGCTCAAAACAAGTTGCATTGCTCATTTTTTATCGCAATGTCCAATAGCTTGTATATATTGATTTTTTTATAACCTTTATAAATAAAATATGCAAACAATATTTAAAATGGTAATAATTAAGGATCGTCACCTTTTATGAGCCTTTAAATACAACCATGTTTGATGATACTTGCATAGTAATAACCGTCACACATATGCATCATTTGTTTCGATCTGTAGAAAAAAAAACACATTTTATACATATTTCAACCAACATGATTGTAAGTGGATATGTCTTTCTTAAAACGGATGTTTCATAACTATATTTCAGGTTTGATTTTGAATTTATAATAGGAATGCAATACTGCTGGAACAACTTGAGTTTCACTTCTTTATATTAATTTTTCAATCTTCAATGGAAAAAATATTGTCACAGAAATTTTTCACATAATTAAAAAGAACATAAAATTCTAATGTCTGAAGTCTTCTTAATTTTATTTTATTTAGTCTTCACATTTTTGAGTATTTAAAGTCGTATTACCCACCGCTGTCCCTTTAGAAAACTGATTATATGCTTCCGGTACTTTGACAATAAAGTACTGTGCTAATACGTTTGATGTCAAATATGACCATGACATTTAAGGAAGCTATCTGTTTTTTTCATAAGCACGTTGATTTATATGGTTCTGATTATGGATAAAAGAGATGAATTTTTGGCAGTCATTTGCGTTTGTTAAATTCGTGGATTGGTCAACCAACAAAATCAACAAAACATTAATACCCACAAATAATAAAGATTTAACGGTATTTCAAAATCATTTAATGGAGAGGAAATTGAGAGTGAGGAAAACCCTATTTTGACAAATAATTAATCTTACGTTCGGTCATCAATTTTAATGCACATGCTTTATTTATGTATGCAAAACATTGCATGATTGTCTACTCATATTGGCAACTAATCTGACTTTAATACAACAAATACTTTAGGTTTTACAAAGTTACAGAGCAGAACAGAAGTGTGGAAGTACTAAAGCACATTTTCTACATATCAGTTCTTTTATCAAACAGTCAAGAAAAGCTAACAATCGATTTGTATGACTGGACCATTCATCATGATCTTCAAAAAAAGTCATGCTTAGTAAATGCAGTTTGAACAAGAGATTGCCAAGCAATATGGTCCCGTACCGGTGAAACTCCACCATTGTCAGATTTTTTTTTTAATTTGTTGCCATAGCAACCATAATTATTGACGTAGTAACAAAATAAAATGACGTGCATAATCTCCATATTGCCATCTATCCATATTTTATGTTTCATGAAAAAATATGAAGAACTTTTAAAGTTATCGCAGGATCCAAAAAAGTGTGACGGACAGATTGACGGACAGACTGACAGAGAGAGCGCAAACCATAAGTCCCCTCCGGTTTCACTGGTAGGGGACAAAAACATATGCACCCAGCAATTGCAAAAAACACTTTTCATGACAAATTTATAGATTGTACAAGTAACAAGAGCTGTCTCCATCGGAAGACATATGCCCCGGAAAAACGCTTTTTCGTAACCTAAATGCAGACTTCAAACCTAAACGCGGACCCTAAGTTCATGGTCAAGGTCAAAGGGGTCCAAATTTGTGGGCGTATGGAAAGGCTTTGTCCAAATACACATGCATACCAAATATGAAGGTAACATCTGCAGCGACATAGAAGTTATGAGCTTTTTTCGAGCGGAAACGCAATTTTTTTTATGATTCAAGGGCCTTAACTAAGAAGTGCCTTGGTAAATTTGGCTGATTATTGAACTTAACCTAGATTGTATTGCCTTACACATTTTTATGAAGTTTGGTGAAGATCGGATGACAATGGCTGGTGTTATTGAGCAGAAACGAGAAAAAACTAAATTTTTCGATAATTCAAGGGCCTTAACTCAGGAGTGTCTTGGTCAATATGGCTGATTATCAAACTTGACCTAGAACTTATGACCTTACACATTTTCATGAAGTGTGGTGACGATCCTATGACATTTGCTAGAGTTATTGAGTGGAAACGAGGGCCGTAACTCAGGAGTGTGTGGGTCAATTCGGCTGATTATCAAACTTGACCTAGATGTTATTGCCTTACACATTTTCATGAAGTTTGGTGAAGATCTGATGACCACTGCTCGAGTTAAAGCGCGGAAACTAAAAATATTTTTTTTTACAATGATTCAAGGGCGGTAACTCAAGAGTGTCTGGGTCAATTTGGCCAATTATCGAACTTGACCTAGATGTTATTGCCTTACACATTTTCATGAAGTTTGGTGAAGATCGGATGATAATTGCTCGAGTTATTGAGCAGAAACGAGAAGAAAAAAAATTGTTTACAATGATTCAAGGGCCGTAACTCAAGAGTGTCTGGATCAATATTGCGGATTATCGAACTTGACTTAGATGTTATTGCCTTACATATTTTCATGAAGTTTGGTGAAGATCTGATGACAATTGCTTGACTTATTGAGCGGAAACTTATCCGGACGGACGGACTGACGGACTAACGGACAGTGCGATTTTAATATGATCCCAGAACCTATGTTCTGGGAACATAAAAAGCTGATTTACATATTATTTCAGTGTACAACATTGACAAATGACCAGTTCTATTCCTTTTTACTTATGCCGTCTGGTGACTATTAATATGTGTGTCCTGTAATTTATATCCATGCCAAGCTTAATTCGAGACAAGTAGAGGCAATTTGACCTTAAACATCTTGGAGTAAATTTTACCTTTGGCAAAGGTATTGAAACAATACAAACCACCATACAAGACAGCCAAACACTAAGTCAATTAAAGATTTTCACTATCAATTAGTACCAACAACCCAAAATCCTATTTATTATCAAATTTTCATTTTCACAAAATCATTGAAATATCCATACAATATATGCAAGTCCTTAGATAAAAGGGAAACTGTTTAATGTTTACTTAATTTTGAGGTATCATCACTTTGCGGAAATAATAAATCCACTTCTAAGTGAGGTATGAAATTGTCATAAAACATTACAAGATTAAAGGAACGAAGTGAAAACATCCTTTAATGTTCAAGTATTAATTGGTTCTCGCTGAACAGTTTGACTCTTTTAAGTGCTATGAGTGTATCCATTTTAGTGTTCATTTCTTGGAGCAGTCTGTTTCTTGTCCTTGTTTCTTCCAGCATCTCTCTTTCAATGTTGATGAGCTCTCTCTTGTACAAGTCATCAGGACCTGAAAGGAAGACGGTGTTCACTTATTTGATTGTATTTTATTATATGACATGAGCATGTTTGTTGCTTTGGTATTATTATGTTACACTGATAATACAAGTAATAGTATTTCAGTCATATCATAATAACCAGATAGCCTACTCACACTTTCCTTTGGTAAACTCAGCAAATATATGAGACATGCTCTGGAAAAACAGAGCTTAATGTACTTGTGTTAAGTTGTAGTCCCCACAGGCTTTTCTGCATGGTATTTAAATATTAAATACAATCTCTTCTGAGCAAAAGACTAGCAAAAAAACAGACACAGGCTTATCAGGGCCACCACTTTAGGCACATGCATGGTCCCAGAGTGAGGCTCATTGTTCTCATTCACAAGAAGTCACAGCTAAGATTACTTTACTAAGGTAAATCCAACTGCAAAGGGAAAGATGCCAAAGACTATATTTCAGACTTATCCCACCACAAGTTGTTTCATTCAATATATGTTATTCTCCCAAATGCTGTAATAATCACATCTTTGTCACACAATTTCCATTTGTTATTGAACTTTGACAATTGTTATATAATAACAACAGGAACAAGCCTGCATATTTGAATGTAGTAAGTTAATAAGTGCATGAGAACACCTGTTGTCATGTTAGTGTCGACAGACATACAGACAGACAGATGGACCGCCAGCCAGCCAGACAGACAGACAGCCAGCCAGCCAGACAGGCAGGCAGGCAGGCAGGCAGGCAGACAGACAGGCTGGCGGACGGGCGAGCGGTCAGGCGGACGGTAGGACAGATGGACAGGCAGACAGACACACAGACAGACAGACACACAGACAGACAGACACACAGACAGACAGAATGACTGACAGATAATCATGGTGATTCCAGTAAATCCCCATATACCCCCTTTACTTTGAATGGGGGATATAACAATAACTTTCTTAAACACATTTAATCCTTCTTTGTATTGTGTAATCATAACAGTCTAATCTTAAAGGTTTTTCTCCTGCTGGTTCAGTCGCAGTTTCACTTTGTTTATATCAGAAAGCAATTGCCCATCGAAAAAGTAAAATGTCAAGCAAATGTGCAATATAATTACAATATGGTTTCTAATATTGTTTGTTATGGTTTTAGTTTTCTACCAGCACTTATTTTATCAGACAAAGCATGATATGATCTTATTGCAACTGCTACAAGTCTAAAGAATGTGTGGTACTGTGTAATTATTTCTTTGTGCTTATACTCTTCATTAATTTCAAGCATTATGTTTTTAACATCATACTTAAATGGTCATTTATCATTCACACCTTTGATTAAGTGAAATTATTATCATATTAAATAACCAGCTCTTTATTTATGTTTATTTGAATACAAGTTAAATAAAGTTAGAGACATTTTTTGCATACATGTATTTCATTGTTACAAGATTAAACAAGAGAGCCTGAAAGGCCCAAAGTCGCTCATCTGAGATTCAAAGGAACTGACCTGTTCTGTGCAGCCCAAGATGTCATAAGAACAATATGTTCTTACCAACTTTCATGACTAGTGAACACCCTGGCAGCCACGTTTTTCAACAGACCAGAACCATTTTCATACACATCCAAGATATCATTTAAACAAATATACTGACAAAGTTTCATGAAGATTCATAAGTCTATATAAGGAAAAATGTCCCGCCCACTGGTGGCCATGTTTTTCAAGCAACTGGAACCACTTATTAACTTGTTCAAAATATCATTGGGACAAATCTTCTGACAAAGTTTCATGATGATCGTACAACAAATATGGCTTCTAGAGTGTTAACAAGGTTTAATTATATCTATATAAGGAAAAATGCCACGCCACATTGGCGGCCATGTTTTTCCACCAACCGGAACCATTTTCCAACTCATCCAAGAAATCATTGGGACAAATCATCTGTCCAAGTTTCATGAAGATCGGACAATAAATGTGGCCTCTAGAGTGTTAACAAGGTTTAACTAAAGCATGATACATAGCCATATTAGGAAAAATGCCCCGCCCCCTAGTGGCCATGTTTTTTAAGCAAACAAAACCATTTTCCAACTCATCCAAGATATCATTTGGACAAATCTTCTGACCAATTTTCATTAAGATCGGAAAATAAATGTGGCCTCTAGAGTGTTAACAAGGTTTAACTACAGCTATATAAGGAAAAATGCACCGGCCCCTGGCATCCATGTTTTTCAACCAACAAGCATCTTTTTATCAAATTGTCCATGATATTATTAGGGTGAATCTTCTGACCAAGTTTCATGAAGATCGGACAATAAATGTGACCTCTAGAGTGTTAACAAGATTTTACTATAGCCATATAAAGCCATATAAGGAAAAATGCCCCGCCCCTTGGCAGCCATGTTTTTCAAGCAAACGTAACCATTTTCGAACTCATCCAAGATATCATTGAGACCAATATTCTGACCAAATTTCATGAAGATTGGACAATAAATGTGGCCTCTAGTGTTCACAAGGTTTTACTACAGCCATATAAGAAAAACTGCCTCGCCCCCTGGTGGCCATGTTTTTTCACCGATCTGGACCATTTTTGAACTCGTCCGAGATATCAATGAAACCAAAGTTTCATGATGATTGGGCAAAAATTGTGACTTCTACAGTGTTCACAAGGTTTTTCTTTTTTTTGACCTAGTGAACTAGTTTTTGACCCAGCATGACCCAGTTTCGAACTCAGTCGAGGTATCAATGGGACAAATGTTCTGACCAAACTTCATGAAGATCAGACAATAAATGTGGCCTCTAGAGTGTTCACAAGGCAAAATGTTGACGACGGACGGACAAAAAGCGATCACAAAAGCTAAACAAGAGGCCCAAAAGGGCCCTGGGTCACTCACCTGAGAGACTTAGATGGAAAGAAACAAAGATTAAAACTCTTCAGCAAATATTTAAAGTTATTAGTATGACAAGACTGACTTTAAAAATAAGGTGTTCCAAAGTATTCACAATAGGCCTATATAGAAAATTACCCCACCCACCCTGTCGGCCATGTTTTAAATACCCAGATTTTTAAAAAATATATATATAAGGAAAATGCTTCTTACAAACATAGAGAAAACTGCCCCATCCCCTGGCGGCAATGTTTTTCCACTGATCACGACCATTTTCAAACTCATCTGACATATCAATAAAACCAATGTTTTGACCAAGTTTCATGATGATTGGCCAAAAAATGTGCATTTTAGAGTGTTCACAGGCTTTTTCAGTATATAAATATAAGGAAAATGACCCCCCCCCCCTTGGCGGTCATGTTACTAGATGGATCAAAACCATTTTTGAACTCAATCCTCGTATCCAGGAAACAAGGGTTGTTAACGTTGTTTTGTGAAAAGAAAAGGTTGCTGTTTCGGCAGATATATACATATATGCGTTATCAGTAGTTTTCTGTGTGTGTGTTTAAATTTAAATAAATATACATTTTTTAACTGTTGCGACAAAGCTATTATTTTACATAAAAGTAATATGAGGACAGTAATTTAATAATGCGCATCAGCAAAAGAAAAGGGATGTACATTTTTTTACAAATTGTTGTCCAAATTTGAGATCATGAGATAAGAATCTCAGCATCTTATAGGGGATGACTGTTTACAATCTGTTTAGCAAGAACACTTTTAGATACTGAAAACAACCGTATTTGTTCAAGAGATTGTGTTTTTGTAAAATAGTTTTTGCATAGTTAAATAAAATATGTTGAATTGTTATCATATATCAAAGACAGTTATAAAAAAGTAAATGATTATGAGAATATGTACAGCTACAAGAAATTCAATATTTATCTTCTTTTATAGAACAAAACAGCACTTGATCTATCTTATAGTTATAATTGTGTGCAAATATAGAAGTAAACCCACACAAGACATTTGAAAATGTATCATATCAAAACAACAATCAAACTATTTGTAATTTAAATACACAAAAAATCTGTTGCATAAATACATTATTTTTTCAAAAACAAATGCAAATCAACTTTTCTTCATACGGCTGTTTGTGCTTCTTAAAAGATGTGATAAGTTGTTGTTTTTTACTACCAAATTGTTCACATTTTTGACAAAGTGTTTTTAAACAACTGGAACAATTTTAGGACACACCTTGCATTGATATTTCCAATTGAACTAACAATAAAACCTGTTAAAATCACAAATCTTTTATAATCACACACAAACTACTGACTAACTGAAAATTGTAGGGGTAAAACATTTCAAGTTGTAATGTCTTATCTATCTGATGAATGGTTTCCATCTGACATCAACACAAAAGTCTTTGATGAAAGTGCCCAGTTAATTGGGGTCAATTTCCAGGAGTGTTACACGACTACCACCTGGCAACAATGCAAGCACAGGTATAAATGAGTTTTATAGAGAGTAGCCTAGGATAAATGAATGAAGTCAAATAAGATTCATATGTAACACTTCTTGTTGTTTTATTGGTTTTACCACTATGTTAAATTTCTGCAATGATATAGATAACAGTCATAAGTAATGGCAATAATTAATTTTAGTAATGCAATAATTATAATTAGATATTTGGGTTGTGGTTAATGTTTCTGAATTCATTACAAGTATCATCATAATCATCAAAATCTATCATTATCATCATCATCATCATCATCATCATCATCATCATCATCATCATCATCATCATCATCATCATTATGCACCAACATCTGCATTACAACTAGAGTGTTAACATGGTTTTAATATAGTCATATTATGAAAACTGCCGCTACCCTGGTGGCCATGTTTTTCAACAAACCGTAACCATTTTCGAACACAGCCAAGCTATCAATACAACAAATCTTCGGACCAAGTTCCATGAAGATTGGGCTATAAATGTTACTTCTAGAGTGCTAACAAGGTTTCACTATAGCCATATAAGCAAAGCTGCCACGCCCCTTGGTGGCCATATTTTTCAACAGACCAAAACTATTTTCAAACTCAGCCAAGCTATCATAAAAACAAATGTTCAGACCAAGTTTCATGAAGATTGGACAATAAATGTGGCCTCTAGTGTTCACAAGGTTTTACTACAGCCATATAAGAAAAACTGCCTCGCCCCCTGGTGGCCATGTTTTTTCACCGATCTGGACCATTTTTGAACTTGTCCGAGATATCAATGAAACCAAAGTTTCATGATGATTGGGCAAAAATTGTGACTTCTACAGTGTTCACAAGGTTTCTCTATAGCCGTATAAGGAATACTGCCCCGCCCCCTGGCGGCCATGTTTTTCAACGGACCGGAATCATTTTTGAACTGAACCAACATATCATTTAGAAAAACATTTTGACAAAGTTACATGAAGATTGGGCATCAAATGTGACTTCTACAGTGTTCACAAGGTTTTTCTTTTTTTTGACCTAGTGAACTAGTTTTTGACCCAGCATGACCCAGTTTCGAACTCAGTCGAGGTATCAATGGGACAAATGTTCTGACCAAACTTCATGAAGATCAGACAATAAATGTGGCCTCTAGAGTGTTTACAAGGCAAAATGTTGACGACGGACGGACAAAAAGCGATCACAAAAGCTAAACAAGAGGCCCCAAAGGGCCCTGGGTCACTCACCTGAGAGACTTAGATGGAAAGAAACAAAGATTAAAACTCTTCAGCAAATATTTAAAGTTATAAGTATGACAAGACTGACTTTAAAAATAAGGTGTTCCAAAGTATTCACAATAGGCCTATATAGAAAACAAGGGACAAAATTGTCACAAAACCAGGTTTTCATTGTGAAAAAAAAATCTGATAAAGGGAGAAAACTCAAACTGAACTTTTGAAATGACCAAAAAAAATTAACCCCCTTTGTAAGTTTTTTTTTTTTTTTAAATCTATTTTTAGTCGTGGCGACCTTGACATTGGAGATATTGACGTGATTCTTTCGTGGGACACACCGTCCCATGATGGTGAACAAATGTGCCAAATGATTTTAAAATCTCACAATGAATGACATAGTTATGGCCAGGACAAGCTCATTTATGGCCATTTTTGACCTTTGAACTGAAAGTGTGACCTTGACCTTGGAGATATCGACGTAATTATTTCGCGCGACACACCGTCCAATGATGGTGAACAAATGTGCCAAATGATTTTAAAATCTGACGATGAACGACATAGTTATGGCTCGGACAAGCTCATTTATGGCCATTTTTGACCTTTGAACTCAAAGTGTGACCTTGACCTTGGAGATATCGACGTAATTATTTCGCGCGACACACCGTCCAATGATGGTGAACAAATGTGCCAAATGATTTTAAAAACTGACAATGAACGACATAGTTATGGCCCGGACAAGCTTATTCCGCCAGCCCGCCAGCCAGCCCGCCCGCATTCGCCAATCTAATAACCAGTTTTTTCCTTCGGAAAACCTGGTTAATTACCCCACCCACCCTGTCGGCCATGTTTTAAATACCCAGATTTTTAAAAAATATATATATAAGGAAAATGCTTCTTACAAACATAGAGAAAACTGCCCCATCCCCTGGCGGCAATGTTTTTCCACTGATCACGACCATTTTCAAACTCATCTGACATATCAATAAAACCAATGTTTTGACCAAGTTTCATGATGATTGGCCAAAAAATGTGCATTTTAGAGTGTTTACAGGCTTTTTCAGTATATAAATATAAGGAAAATGACCCCCCCCCTGGCGGTCATGTTACTAGATGGATCAAACCCATTTTTGAACTCAATCCTCGTATCCAGGAAACAAGGGTTGTTAAAGTTGTTTTGTGAAAAGAAAAGGTTGCTGTTTCGGCAAATATGCGTTATCAGTAGTTTTTTGTGTGTGTGTTTAAATTTAAAAAAAAAATACATTTTTTAACTGTTGCGACGAAGCTATTATTTTATATAAAAGTAATATGAGGACAGTAATTTAATAATTCGCATCAGCAAAAGAAAATGGATGTACATTTTTTTACAAATTGTTGTCCAAATTTGAGATCATGAGATAAGAATCTCAGCATCTTATAGGGGATGACTGTTTACAATCTGTTTAGCAAGAACACTTTAAGAAACTGAAAACAACCGTATTTGTTCAAGAGATTGTGTTTTTGTAAAATAGTTTTTGCATAATTAAATAAAATATGTTGAATTGTTATCATATATCAAAGTCAGTTATAAAAAAGTAAATGATTATGAGAATATGTACAGCTACAAGAAATTCAATATTTATCTTCTTTTATAGAACAAAACAGCACTTGATCTATCTTATAGTTATAATTGTGTGCAAATATAGAAGTAAACCCACACAAGACATTTGAAAATGTATCATATCAAAACAACAATCAAACTATTTGTAATTTAAATACACAAAAAATCTGTAGCATAAATACATTATTTTTGCAAAAACAAATGCAAATCAACTTTTCTTCATACGGCTGTTTGTGCTTCTTAAAAGATGTGATAAGTTGTTTTTTTACTACCAAATTGTTCACATTTTTGACAAATTGTTTTTAAACAACTGGAACAATTTTAGGACACACCTTGCATTGATATTTCCAATTGAACTAACAATAAAACCTGTTAAAATCAAAAAATCTTTTATAATCACACACAAGCTACGGACTAACTGAAAATTGTAGGGGTAAAACATTTCAAGTTGTAATGTCTTATCTATCTGATGAATGGTTTCCATCTGACATCAACACAAAAGTCTTTGATGAAAGTGCTCAGTTAATTGGGGTCAATTTCCAGGAGTGTTACACGATTACCACCTGGCAACAATGCAAGCACAGGTATAAATGAGTTGTATAGAGAGTAGCCTAGGATAAATGAAGTCAAATAAGATTCATATGTAACACTTCTTGTTGTTTTATTGGTTTTACCACTATGTTAAATTTCTGCAATGATATAGATAACAGTCATAAGTAATGGCAATAATTAATTTGAGTAATGCAATAATTATAATTAGATATTTGGGTTGTGGTTAATGTTTCTGAATTCATTACAAGTATCATCATAATCATCATAATCATCATCATTACCATCATCATCATCCATCATCATCATCATTATGCACCAACATCTGCATTACAACTAGAGTGTTAACATGGTTTTAATATAGTCATATTATGAAAACTGCCGCTACCCTGGCGGCCATGTTTTTCAACAAACCGTAACCATTTTTGAACACAGCCAAGCTATCAATACAACAAATCTTCGGACCAAGTTCCATGAAGATTGGGCTATAAATGTTACTTCTAGAGTGCTAACAAGGTTTCACTAAAGCCATATAAGCAAAGCTGCCACGCCCCTTGGTGGCCATATTTTTCAACAGACCAAAACTATTTTCAAACTCAGCCAAGCTATCATAAAAACAAATATTCAGACCAAGTTTCATGAAGATTGGACAATAAATGTGACTCCTAGAGTGTTAACAAGGTTTAACTATAGCCATATAAGCAAAACTACCCTGCTCTTTGGCGGCCATGTTTTTTTACCAATCCGAACCATTTTCAAACTCAACTGTCATATCCAGGAAACAAATGTTCTGACCATTTTTCATGAAGATTTGACCAAACATGTGACTTCTAGAGCGTTCACATGTTTTCACTATATACATATAGAGAAAACTGCCTCACCCCCTGGCGGCCATGATTTTTCACCGATCTGGACCATTTTCGAACATGTCTGAGATATCAATGAAACCAACGTTTTGACCAAGTTTCATGATGATTCGGCAAAAATTGTGACTTCTTGAGTGTTCACAAGGTTTCTCTATAGCCATATAAGGAATACTGCTACGCCCACTGGTGGCCATGTTTTTCAATGGACTGAAACCATTTTTGAACTCAACCAACATATCATTTAGACAAACATTTTGACAAAGTTACATGAAGATTGGGCATCAAATGCGACTTCTACAGTGTTCACAAGGTTTTTCCTTTTTTTGACCTAGTGACCTAGTTTTTTACCCAGCATGACCCAGTTTTGAACTCGGTCGAGGTATAATTGGGACAAATGTTCTGACCAAGTTTCATGAAGATCGGACAATAAATGTGGCCTCAAGAGTGTTCACAAGGCAAATGTTGACGATGGACGCACGACAGACAAAAGGTGATCAAAATAGATCACCATGAGCACTTTGTGCTCAGTTGAGCTAAAAACTAACAAGAGCACCGCCTTGCGGGTGCAGACTGCAGATCTATTTTTTTTTTAAAGGTGAAAGGACCTATCTCAATTTCAATCACAAAGGAAGGAGGGTGGGGGGTGTATAGTGTGGGGGTGTGGCCATTTATTACATTTTCTTCCAATAATGCAATTTTTTTTGGGGGGGGGGGGGGGCGGTTCTTGGGTGGGATGTTTGGACACTTTTTCAAAAATAAAACAAGGGACAAAATTGTCACAAAACCAGGTTTTCATTGTGAAAACAAAATCTGATAAAGGGAGAAAACTCAAACTGAACTTTTGAAATGACCAAAAAAAATTAACCCCCTTTGTAATTTTTTTTTTTTTTAAATCTATTTTTAGTCGTGGCGACCTTGACATTGGAGATATTGACGTGATTCTTTCGTGGGACACACCGTGATGGTGAACAAATGTGCCAAATGATTTTAAAATCTCACAATGAATGACATAGTAATGGCCAGGACAAGCTCATTTATGGCCATTTTTGACCTTTGAACTCAAAGTGTGACCTTGACCTTGGAGATATCGACGTAATTATTTCGCGCGACACACCGTCCAATGATGGTGAACAAATGTGCCAAATGATTTTAAAATCTGACAATGAACGACATAGTTATGGCCCGGACAAGCTTATTCCGCCAGCCCGCCAGCCAGCCAGCCCGCCAGCCAGCCAGCCAGCCCGCCCGCATTCGCCAATCTAATAACCAGTTTTTTCCTTCGGAAAACCTGGTTAATAATACAAAAAAATATTTGTGTTTTTTAACCATGTTTCAAAAAAAATTGGGGGTGGGGATTGGGTTGGGGGGGGGGTAGAGTGTTAGGGTGTGGTGGTCATTTATTAGATGATCTTAAAGAAAAAAAAACTTTTGGGGGGGGGATTCAGGGGGGGGGGGGGGCTTGAGAGATGGTTTGGGTGGAGTATGTCAGGTAAGAGTTGTTTTGTCAAAGTATCAATCAAATCTAATCATAAATAAAGAAGTTATGGAACTTAACCAAAATTTAATAGTTTGACCTTGAGAGTCAAGGTCATTCTAAGGTCAAAGTAAATTTCAACTTGCCAGGTACAGTACCCTCATGATAGCATGAAAGTATTTGAAGTTTGAAAGCAATGGCCTTGATACTTTAGAAGTAAAGTGGATCTAAACACAAAATTTAACCATTCAAAGTACTAAGTCAAAAAAGGGCCACAATTCCGTAAAAATGACAACCAGAGTTATGCAACTTATCCTTTCCTGTCCCCTTATGATCGTTTGCGAGTCTTGCAAGTATGAAAGCAATAGCTTTGATACTTAAGGAATACAAGAGCACCGCCTTGCGGGTGCAGACCGCTCATCTATTTTCTTTTTAAAGGTGAAGGGACTCTCATTTTCAATCACAAGGAGGGAGGGACGGAGTGAAGAGGGGTGTATAGTGTGGGGGTGTGGAATTTAATACATTATCTTCCAAAAATGCGAAAAAAAACGCAAAAAAAAATAATTCGGGGGGGGGGGGTGGGGGGGGAGTGGGGGGGGGGGATTTTTGGGTGCGATGGTTGGACGGTATTTCAAACATAAAATAATAAAAATAAATATTTGTGTTTTTTAACCGTTTAAAAAAAAAAAAAATTTGGCGGGGGGGTTGGGGAGGGGGGGGGGTAAAGTGTGAGGGTGTGGTGGTAATTTGTGAGATGATCTTAAAAAAAAAAAAAAAATTAGGGGGGGGGGGGTGGATTCAGGTGGGGGGGAGGGGGGGGGGGGGATTCTTGGGTGCGATGGTTGGACGGTATTTCAACCATAAAATAATTAAAATAAATATTTGTGTTTTTTAACCGTTTCAAAAAAAAAATGGGCGAGGGGTGGGTGGGGGGGGGTATAGTGTGAGGGTGTGGTGGTCGTTTGTGAGACGATCTTAAAAAAAAAAAAAAAAAAAAAATTAGCGGGGGGGGGGGGGGAGGGGGGAAGGGGGGGGAGGGGGGAAGGGGGGGAGGACACAGGGGATGGTTTGAGTGGAGTCTATTGTGGTATGTCAGGTAAGAGTAGTTTTGTCAAAGTATCAATCAAATCTAATCATAAATAAAGAAGTTATGGCAATTTTAGCAAAATTTAATCATTTGACCTTGAGAGTCAAGGTCATTCAAAGGTCAAGGTAAAATTCAACTTGCCAGGTACAGTAACCTCATGATAGCATGAAAGTATTTGAAGTTTGAAAGCAATAGCCTTGATACTTAAGAAGTAAAGTGGATCGAAACACAAAATTTAACCATATATTCAAAGTTACTAAGTTAAAAAAGGGCCATAATCCCGTAAAAATGACAACCAGAGTTATGCAACTTGTCCTTTTACTGTACCCTTATGATAGTTTGCGAGTGTTCCAAGTATGAAAGCAATATCTATGATACTTTAGGGGTAAAGTGGACCAAAACACAAAACTTAACCAAATTTTCAATTTTCTAAGTATAAAAAGGGCACATAATTCTGTCAAAATGCCAGTCAGAGTTACATTACTTTGCCTGCACAGTCCCCTTATGATAGTTAATAAGTGTTGCAAGTATGAAAGCAATAGCTTTGATACTGTAGGAACTAGAAATGGCGCGGCAGAGGCCGACGCGTATCCCCACGCCGAATGTTTGACCTAGGTGTGCCCCAGGGTTGGTAATGGGGCCATGCATAGCTGAGATTGACCGTATTGTCATAAGAGAAGTTCATCATCAATTAGAAGTGAATTGGTGTAGAAATGAAGAAGTTATAGTAAAAGGCAATTTTGGGTGGGTGTGACATATGTGGGCAGGGCGCCCCAGGGTTGGTAATTGTGCCATGCATAGTTGAGATTGACCGTATTGTCATAAGAGAAGTTCAGTATCAATTTGAAGTGAATCGGTGTAGAAATGAAGAAATTATAGTAAAAAGCAATTTTGGGCGGGTGTGGGTCTATGTGGGCGGGGCCCCAGGGTTGGTAATGGGGCCATGCATAGTTGAGATTGACCGTATTGTCATAAGAGAGGTTCAGTATCAATTTGAAGCGAATCGGTGTAGAAATGAAGAAATTATAGTAAAAGGCAATTTTGGGTGGGTGTGGTCTATGTGGGCGGGGCGCCCCAGGGTTGGTAATGGGGCCATGCATAGTTGAGATTGACTGTATTGTCATAAGAGAAGTTCAATATCAATTTGAAGTGAATCGGTGTAGAAATGAAGAAATTATAGTAAAGGCAATTTTGGGTGGGTGTGGTCTATGTGGGCGGGGCCCCAGGGTTGGTTATGGGGCCATGCATAGTTGAGATTGACCCTAAATGTCATAAGAGAAGTTCAGTATCAATTTGAAGTGAATCTGTGTAGAAATGAAAAAAATATAGTAAATGGAATTTTTTGGTGGGTGTGGCCTATGTGGGCGGGCGCCCCAGGGTTGGGATTGGGGCCATGCATAGTTGAAATTGACCCTAATGTCATAACAAAAGTTCAGTATCAATTTGAAGTGAATCCGTGTAGAAATGAAAAAATTATAGTAAATGGAAATTTTTGGTGGGTGTGGCCTATGTGGGCGGGGCGCCCCAGGGTTGGGAATGGGGCCATGCATGGTTGAGATTGACCGTATTGTCATAAGAGAGGTCCAGTATCAATTTGAAGTGAATCGGTGTAGAAATAAAGAAGTAAATGTAAAATAACCTAAAAAAATGAGTGAAAATTTCTGACGCGGCCCCACCCCAACCGCTATAACTTTTGACCCAGGGGTCAGATCAAAATTCCAAATAGTGCAGGGTCGCACATATGCTCATAGCTACCATGTGTGTAAGTTTCAAGGTTCTAGTGCTTTTAGTGTAGGAGGAGATAGTGGCCAGGACGGACGGACGGACGGACGGACGGCGGAGATAACCACAATATCCCCACCTTTTTTTCAAAAAGCGTGGGGATAATAAAGTGGACCTACACACAAAACTTAACCAAATTTTCAATTTTCTAAGTATAAAAAGGGCACATAATTCTGTCAAAATGCATGCCAGAGTTATCTAACTTTGCCTGCCCAGTCCCCTCATGATAGTAAGTAAGTGTACCAAGTTTGAATGCCATAGCATTGATACTTTCTGAGAAAAGTGGACCTAAACGCAAAACTTAACCAAAATTTTCAATTTTCTAAGTATAAAAAGGGCACATAATTCTGTCAAAATGCACGCCAGATTTATCTAACTTTGCCTGCCCAGTCCCCTCATGAAAGTTAGTAAGTGTACCAAGTTTGAATGCAATAGCATTGATACTTTCTGAGAAAAGTGGATCTAAACGCAAAACTTAACCGGACGCCGACGCCAACGCCAACGCCGACAACGACGCCAAGGTGATGACAATAGCTCATAATTTTTTTTCAAAAAATAGATGAGCTAAAAATAGACCCAAACACAAAACTTAACCAAAATTTTCAATTTTCTAAGTATAAAAACGGCACATAAGTCTGTCAAATTGCACGCCAGAGTTATCTAACTTTGCCTGCCCAGTCCCCTTATTATAGTAAGTAAGTGTACCAAGTTCGAATGCAATAGCATTGATACTTTATGAGAAAAGTGGACCTAAACGCAAAACTTAACCGGATGCCGACGCCAAGGTGATGACAATAGCTCATAATTTTTTTTCAAAAAATAGATGAGCTAAAAATGTTCCAAGAAAATTCAAGTGTTAACGTGAAAAAATTATTGTATTCATCCACCATGACAGAGAACAAACATCTATTTTGTTCGCATCAATCAAGGATGCCGTTTGTAAAGCTGCATCATTGTATTCATGAAATAATCAAATCTGTCTCCCAAATAGATGTTCATATCTTTCAGCAAATAGTTACATGGAAGTAATGTAATGCATACAGCTTCATTGCTTCAAATTATGAACTGTCAATGACACACTTCAATATACTTAATTCAAGGACTGATATCTTACTACTCATCATATCTGACTTCCTCTTTCCTTGTCTTGACATGTGTTGATCCTCTTTCATAGATGACAGCACGCATGCGATGTTCTGTATTACTTGAGTAGCTGACTGGACTTCTAAAAAGACAGTTAAATAATAAGGGCCTCTGGGAAAACTGGGCTTAATTCAAGTGTGTTAAGTGTCACCCAATATTAGAGGGTGCAGTCTGCACAGGCTTATCTGGGACGAAACTTTCTGCTTTTATGGTATTTTTCATATAAAGGTTTCTTCTTAATGAAAGTCCAGTTTGGGCTAAGTGTCAAACTGAACAGGCTGATCTATGACAACACTTAACGCAGAATCATTAAGCTTGGCTTTCCCAGAACAAGGCTCATAAATAGATTAATCATCTTTGCCCTAAAGCACTCACATGAGCTAAAATTACACCAATTGTTATCAAAACCACATGGTGACCCATTTTTTACCCCAGGTGAGCCAGATTCAAGCCTTGACTCCATCAACATTAACATTTTGACCATGATTTGAGCATGGAGTTATTAAATTCAGATTCTTGGGTGATAAAAAGTTGTTTTACGATTTAAACTAGTTTGAACACCAAGTTTTAAACTTGCAATAGATATCAAATTAAACAGTCTGACAAAGTTAAACCAACATAATGGTAGTATATGCCTTAAACCATATAAGCTTTCATAAGTTTACTTTACTATTTTTGGTCATCTTCATACGTTCAGGGATTGACACAATAAAATAATATGATGAATGTATAATCAAATAAACATGTAATTTAATTAAAGGTTACCAATATCTTATACATTATTTTACCACGGGGCTGTTATAAGTAATGCAAATTACTCAGTTTTACGAATACATTTACTTGATTGTTGTTTTCCAACTCTATAAACAAAGTGGAATTACATACAAGAGGAATAACATCATTTGCATCTGCATCTTCAAAAGTCAACTCATAAATTTGCAGTAATTTTTTTTTTTTTTTTATGGGTTTCATAATAATATATTTAACAAGAGTGCCAAACTGTCACAAGATACGCCCGTTTTAAGGCTTTGGACAACTTGATACCTTTACCATGACCCATATTTGAACTTGACCTACATATCATCTAGACACAACTTCTGACCAAAGTTGGTGAAGATCTTATGAAAACTACTTCAATTAGAGAGCGGACACCATGCTTAATGCTTGAAATGCACTAAGTGACCTCCTGACCTAGTTTTTAACCTGGCATGACCCATATTTCAGCTTGACCTACATGTAGATATTGTCTAGACACAACTTCTGACCAAATTCGGTGAAGAGTGGATGAAAACTACTTCAATAAGAGAGCGGACACCATGCTAAATGCTTGAAATGGTTTAAGTGACCCTGTGACCTAGTTTTTGGCCCGGCATGACCCATAATCGAACTTGACTTAAATATTGTCTAGATACAACTTCTGACCAAGTTTGGCGATTATCAGATGAAAACTACTTCTATTAGAGAGCGGACACCATGCCAAATGCTTGAAATGCACTAAGTGACCCTGTGACCTAGTTTTTGACCCGGCATGACCCATATTCGAACTTGACCTAGATATTGTCCAGATACAACTTCTGACTAAGTTTGGTGAAGATCGGATATAAACTATTTGAATTAGAGAGTGGACACTGCTGTGGACGCCGCCCGCCCTCCCGCCCGCCGCCAAGGTGAAACTATAATACGTCATGTTTTTTTAAAACGGGCGTAGAAAATGGATCACAAAAATGTTTGCCCGTACAGTTTAAAAACAAGAAACCGTGGGAGACAGGTGATGCTCCCCAAAGGCTTTTTTTGTCACAATATTGCACTATATATTCAGATAAAAGGAAACGTCTTGAGGGGCATAACTTTGGACAAAATAATACTATGGATGGTTTAGCAACTTAAAAATTTCAAAGGGCCATAACTCTCTAAATAAATCATCTAACTAGAACCTACAAATAACATGCACATCTCCTCAAGGTAGTTAAGCTTCCCATAAAGCTTCATTGAATTACAGTCATTAGTTGCTGAGAAATAGCCCGGACAAGAATTGCACTATATGTACAGTTAATGGAAAATTTCAAAGGGTCATAACTCTGTGAAAAATCATCTGACTAGAATCCGCTGATAATATGCACATGTCTTCTTGGTAGTGAAGCTTCCCATACAGTTTCATTGAATTTCGGTCATTAGTTGTTGAGAAATAGCCCGGACAAGAATTGCACTATATGTACAGTTAATGGAAAATTTCAAAGGACCATAACTCTGTGAAAAATCATCTGACCAGAACTGGCTGATAATATGCTCATCTCCTCTTGGTAGTGAAGCTTCCCATAAAGTTTAATTAATTCTGGTCATTATTTGCTGAGAAATAGCCTGGACAAAAATTGTGTACGGACGGACACACGCACAGACAAAGCGGCGACTATATGCTCCCCTCAAAAATTTAGTGGGAGCATAAAAAACAGTATCATAGAGGCATTTATTAATTGCAGTGTTGATTTATCTTACAATCCTTTGACAAAAGTGTTCCAATAGCTGTTAATTTTATATGTAAACAAACATATTGGTTACAGTTGCATCTATTCACATTTCAAGTCAAAATATTTATTTTTGTACATAACAACCATTTTTTTTGAACATACTTATTGTAAAAATTATAACAATATAATTGAGACTGCTACTATAAGTCTATTTTAAGGGAAAATTACTGTTTTATATGTAGGATTTTCAAGTCTCATTCTGTTTTTAAGCAAGCTAATCCCAATTTTGAATTCTATTATCTACATGAAATGCTTACAGTGTTGCTGTCTTACATTTTTTTAAATACTAATTTATCAGTGTAACAAGCTATGAGTGCATAAGTCACAGATGCCCCCTCATTAAACTTTTGTCTCAAAACTCCAGATACATAATAAACTCAATCTTGATCTGAAAATCCTACAGGTAGACTCACAAACTAAAAATCATGTCAATATCTGAAAGTGTTTCACCACAAAAATACAGAAAAGTATTATTTGAGAGAAGATTGTATAGTCCAACACATGTAATTTCATCATAAAGTATTATGTATAAGAAAATGTTAAGTCCAACGCCTGTTACTTAGTAAACAAGAGCACCGCCTTGCGGGAGCAGACCGCTCATCTATTTTTCTTTTTAAAGGTGTAGGCACCTATCTCAATTTCAATCACAAAGGATGGAGGGGTGGAGTGGAGAGGGGTGTATAGTGTGGGGGTGTGGTCATTTATTACATTATCATCCAAAAACCCCAAAAAATGCAAAAAAAAAAAGTTTTGGGGGGTTTCGGGGGGGGGGGGGGGGGGATTTTTGGGTGGGATGGTTGGACGGTATTTCAAAAATAATATAATAAAATAAAAATTTGTGTTTTTTAATCATGTTTGAAAAAAACAAGAGATGTGTTTGTCAGAAACACAAAGCCCCCTATTGCGCCGCTTTGAAGTTATTATTTATTTATTTTTTACCTTTGACCTTGAAGGATGACCTTGACCTTGAACATCCACCACTCAAAATGTGCAGCTAAATGAGAAGGCCGCTTTGAAATATTATTTTTTTGACCTTTGACCTTGAAGGATGACCTTGACCTTGAAGGATGACCTTGAACTTCCACCACTCAAAATGTGCAGCTTCATGATAACGCCGCTTTGAAATTATTTATTTTTTTACCTTTGACCTTGAAGGATGACCTTGACCTTGAACTTCCACTACTCAAAATGTGCAGCTTCATGAGAACGCCCCTTTGAATTATTATTTTTTTTACCTTGAAGGATATCCTTGAAGGATGACCTTGAACTTCCACCACTCAAAATGTGCAGCTTCATGAGATACACATGCATGCCAAATATCAAGTTGCTTACTTCAATATTAAAAAGGTTATGGCCAATGTTAAAGTTTTTGGACTGACAGATGCCATATATTTGACATTGACCTTGAAGGATGACCTTAACCTTCACCTTTCACCACTCAAAATGTTCAGCTCAATGAGATACACATGCATGCCAAATATCAAGTTGCTATCTTCAATATTGAAAAAGTTATGGCCAATGTTAAAGTTTTCGGACAGACAGACACCATTATTTGACATTGGACCTTGAAGGATGACCTTGACCTTGACCTTTCACCACTCAAAATATGCAGCTCCATGAGATACACATGCATGCCAAATATCAAATTGCTATTGTAAAAAGTGAAAAAGTTATGGCCAATGTTAAAGTTTTTTTCGGACTGACAGACAGACTGACTGACTGACATACTGTTCAACTGCTATATGCCACTCTACCGGTGGTGGGGCTATAGTGCGAGGGTGTGGTGGTCATTTATTAGATGATCTTTAATTTAAAAAAAAATAATGGGGGGGGGATGGTTTGGATGGAGTCAATTGTGGTATGTCAGGTAAGAGTTGTTTTGTCACAGTATCAATCGAATCTAATCATAAATAAAGAAGTTATGGCAATTTTAGCAAAATTTAATAATTTGACCTTGAGAGTCAAGGTCATTCAAAGGTCATTTGCCAGGTACAGTACCCTCATGATAGCATGAAAGTATTTGAAGTTTGAAAGCAATAGCCTTGATACTTTAGAAGTAAAGTGAATCTAAACACAAAATGTAACCATATATTCAAAGTTACTAATTCAAAAAAAGGGCCATAATTCGGTAAAAATGACAACCAGAGTTATGCAACTTGTCCTTTACTGTCCCCTTATGAAAGTTTGCGAGTGTTCCAAGTATGAAAGCAATATCTATGATACTTTAGGGGTAAAGTGGACCAAAACACAAAACTTAACCAATTTTTCAAGTATAAAGGGTCCATAATTCCGTCAAAATGCCAGTCAGAGTTACATAACTTTGCCTGCACAGTCCCCTTACTATAGTTAGTAAGTGTTGCAAGTATGAAAGCAATGGCTTTGATACTTTAGGAAAAAAGTGGACCTAAACACAAAACTTAACCAAATTTTCAATTTTCTAAGTATAAAAAGGGCACATAATTCCGTCAAAATGCCAGTCAGAGTTACATAACTTTGCCTGCACATTCCCCTTACGATAGTTAGTAATTGTTGCAAGAATGAAAGCAATGGCTTTGATACTTTAGGAAAAAAGTGGACCTTAACACAAAACTTAACCAAATTTTCAATTTTCTAAGTATAAAAAGTGCACATAATTCTGTCAAAATGCCAGTGAGAGTTACATAACTTTGCCTGCACAGCCCCCTTATGATAGTTAGTAAGTGTTGCAAGTATGAAAGCAATAGCATTGATACTTAAGGAATAAAATGGACCTAAACACAAAACTTGACCAAAATTTTCAATTTTCTAAGTATAAAAAGGGCACATAATTCTGTCAAAATGCAAGCCAGAATTATCTAGCCTGCCCAGTCCCCTCATGATAGTAAGTCAGTGTACCAAGTTTAAATGCAATAGCATTAATACTTTATGAGAAAAGTGTACCTAAACGCAAAACTTAACCGGACGCTGACACCGACGCCGACGCCAAGGTGATGACAATAGCTCATAATTTAAAAAAAAAAAATAGACGAGATAAAAATCAATAGACAAGAACAAAACAATTACTTGATCTGTATCATGGGACCCCACTGTATCGCGGTACTTGTCGAAAAATCAATTACTTTGTAGCAAAAAATCTGATATATTCCATAAAGTTTATGTTTAATCCCTAAGAAAATCATTATTTCACAAAACAATCGCATTTATTTTACATTGGTGTGAAAATTAAAGACGTAACAGCATAAAGGTCATAACCTGTCAAATCGTTCGTAAAATCTATGTCACTCCATTATATCACGCTAATGTTACAAAAGGAAAAAAATTCAAGTATGGTGGGCAACAATTGCCATAAATTTTTTAATAGGGTACATAACATATTATATCATCATTATAAACAATGTAAAACTCAATTTTGTCAAAAATAAGATTTTTAATTATTTTTTTACTTTTACACAGAGAATTAATCTGTGCTTTCAATCGTTAAACTGTAAACGTGTTTATTCACAATGAGGACACAGAAATTCAGTGTCCCGTCGTATTACTCTCACATTTTGTACATAATTTCAAATGAGTCCAATGTGGACATTTGTCACATTTTCCCCATGTCACCAATGTTATGTATGGGTCAATATCTGCAGGCTCAAATCTATTGCAAACGCAACATGATTCCGATTCAGCCTCAATGTCCTCATTGCTGTCCGCATCCTCGGGACTCAAATTGGGCACATGTTGTTTGCCGAGTCCAGATGTACTCGGCTTAGTTCCCTTTGGCGTGTCCTTTTCTTTATCTTCGGTAGTTTGTGGTACTACAATTTTGTTTACTGCAGCTGTAAGTTGCTGGACATTTTCAGTTCAGGCCATCGTTTACAAAAGCCGTAGAACCAGTTGTCACTTAGGCTTTTTTGGTCGGGTTTCATGGCTTTACCCAAAGACTCTGCAAAATCTTTCCCCATATACTGTACCGATTTCTTCGAGTACCCAAACCCAATTTCGGCCATATAGGTAATATGGTTGTACAGCTTATTTTCTTTGTCGATGGTGAAAATGGTCTCGTGTCCTACTTTTGCTTCTTTATCAACACGACCTTTTACCCTGTCCCTAAGGGTCGTTTCAGGTACAGAGTACATCCTTGCGGCTCTGTACGCAAAAACTCCGCCTAAAGTGGCCTCAAACGCCCTCTGTAGTTGTCTCTGTTGTACCGCAGACGCTGTTTTTTTATTGGAGGTTCCTGAAAAATAAAATAGAATTATTAGTACAAATTCTTTAATATTGCCATGCAATCAAAAAAAATGCTGAAATATGCATTTAACATTAAAATATATTTGACACCTATGCGCTTCCGTAGTTTTTATTTTCGAAAACGGAAATGACGTAACTGTCAAACTTAACAGACGACCGCAAACTGTCAAAAGTTTGTTTAGCAAAATAAACACTTTTTTAAGACAAAATGTGCAACAAAATAATGAAATCAATTAGAAAATCACTTTCGATCGATAAATAAAGCAACTTACCACGACTCGGAACATTTTTTCGCTGGAAATATGACGATAACAAAACGAAAGTACGGAGTAACTAGTGTAAACAACCGGTAGGTGGCAGTGATATTGAAATATTACGAGTTATAAAAATAGCGCAATACAGTGGGGCCCGCGATACAGTGGGGTGTGAGTATAAGTCATGTAAACAGACCAAAACACCAAAAATCAGATAAATATCTGTAAGTATTTAGCAAAAAAAGTCCAAAAACTGTTATTGTTCAGAAAATTACATCCACAAAAATAATGGACTGGAACGAAACTGGAACTTGATCTGTAACTCATGCAGGGAGATTCACATAGCAAATATGAGGTAAATGTCTGCAAGCGTTAAGGAAAAACTGCGGAAACAGAATGACAAACAGAATGCCAGACAGACAGACAGACAGTTCCATAGCACAATGCAACCCTATCATGTGCAATAAAAAATGTACACACTGTATGTTCCGAAAAAATGAGAACTGAAGTCTCAAACATCACCTATTTGTAAATGTTTCTCATAACTTGTAATTGATCATATACACTGAATTTCCTCAAATATAACTCCACTGGGACAATAGACTGAATGAATCCCCATCATTCTGTAGTCAAATTAAATATATGTACCATGCTCTGGGAAAACAGGGCTTAATGCATATACGTCTGCACAAGCTTATCAAGGAAACACATTCTGCTTAAATGGAAATTTTCGTTTGAAGGGAGTCACTTCTAAAATAAAATCCAGTCAAGGCAGAAAATGTCTTCCCATTTAAGCCTGTATGAACTGCACATGTCAATCTGCTCCATTTTCCCAAAGCGGTGTTAAAATATGTTAATCAAAGGGAACAACTTCCAAAATCAGAGACCAGGAATTTAACCTGTCACTTTTGTACACTACCCAATAGCGCCATACCTTGTTCATCAACATATTCTGGTGGGCACTGTACCACCTCATCCTCATGGTCTGCAGTATCATCTGGGGTTGAACAAGAAATTATTCAAATGATAAATACCATAGCACATATTTACAAGATGGCCATGGCCCTCAAGGCGCTCACCTGAGACACGAAGGAACTAGCTAAAAATGTGACTTCTGGAGTGTTTTTTAACTATATAAATATAAGGAAATAGACCCACCCCCTGGAGGCCATGTTTGTTTTACAAATCCAAACCATTTTCGAACTCAACCGTCATATCCATGAAACAAATGTTCTGACCAAATTTCATGAAGATTGGGCAAAAAATGTGTCTTCTAGACGGTTCTCATGTTTTCACTATATACATTAGAGACAACTGCCCGACCCCCTGGCGGCCATGTTTTTCAAATGATCACGACCATTTTCGAACTTGTCCGAGATATTCACAAAACCAATGTTTTGACAAAATTTCATGATGATTAGGCAAAAAATGTGACTTCTAGAGTGTTCACAAGCTTCTTTACTATATAAATAAAAGGAAAAAGCCCCCCCCCCCCGGCGGCCATGTTTTTTTACCGATCCAAACCATTTTTGAACTCAAAACTTGGTATCCGGAAAACAAATGTTCTGACCAAATTTAATGAAGATTGGGCAAAAAATGTGTCTTCTAGACTGTTCACATGTTTTCAATATATACATAAAGAGAAAACTGCCCCGCCCCTTGGCGGCCATGTTTTTTCACCAATCATGACTATTTTTGAACTCGTCCGAGATATCTATAAAATCGATGTTTAGACAAAATTTAATGATGATAAGGCAAAAAATGTGACTTCTGGAGTGTTCACAAGCTTTTTTTACTATCTAAACATAAGGAAAAAGACCCCCCCCCCCCTTGACGGCCATGTTTTTTTACCAATCCAAACCATATTTGAACTCAACTGACGTATCCAGGAAACAAATGTTCTGACCAAATTTCATGAAGATTTGACAAAAAAAGTGACTTCTAGAGTGTTCACATGTTTTCACTATATACATATAGAGAAAACTGCCCCGCCCCCTGGAGGCCATGTTTTTTTTTTACCGATCTGAACCATTTTCGAACTCATCCGAGATATCAATGAAACCAAAGTTTTGACCAAGTTTCATGATGATTGGGCAAAAAATGTGTCTTCTAGACTGTTCACATGTTTTCACTATATACATAAAGAGAAAACTGCCCCGCCCCTTGGCGGCCATGTTTTTTTTACCAATCATGACTATTTTTGAACTCGTCCGAGATATCTATAAAATCGATGTTTAGACAAAATTTAATGATGATAAGGCAAAAAATGGGACTTCTGGAGTGTTCACAAGCTTTTTTTACTATCTAAACATAAGGAAAAAGACCCCCCCCCCCCTTGACGGCCATGTTTTTTTACCAATCAAAACCATATTTGAACTCAACTAACGTATCCAGGAAACAAATGTTCTGACCAAATTTCATGAAGATTTGACCAAAAAGTGACTTCTAGAGTGTTCACATGTTTTCACTATATACATATAAGGAATACTGCCCTGCCCCCTGGCGGCCATGTTTTTCAATGGACCGAAACCATTTTTTAACTCAACCAACATATCATTAAGACAAACATTTTGACAAAGTGACATGAAGATTGGGCATCAAATGTGACTTCTACAGTGTTCACAAGGTTTTTTCTTTTTTTTTACCTAGTGACCTAGTTTTTGACCCAGCATGACCCAGTTTCGAACTCAGTCGAGGTATCATTGGGACAAATGTTCTGACCAAGTGTCATGAAGATCGGACTATAAATGTGGCCTCTAGAGTGTTCACAAGGCAAATGTTGACGACAGACGGACGATGCACAACTGACAAAAGGCGATCACAAAACCTCACCATGAGCACGTTGTGAAGAAGTATTGAAGAAGAGATTATTGAAATGATAAATATCATAGCACAAAAAGGGAATTATCTCATATCTTAACTAAATCTTGCAGAAACAAAGACAAATATTGCAAACATGTCCATATACATGGATCTGTAATATTAGCAATATAAAAATTACAGTATCAATTACTGGAAAGCAGGTGAGGCTTTTAACTATTTATGTAGAATTTATATGATGTATTCTTTAATCTGGATGTATGTCATTGTACACGTGTGCCTTGTCTGGGATACAGGGTCTAATGCATGTGCGTAAAGTGTTGTCCCAGACTAGAATGTGCAGTTGCCAAGGGCTAATCAGGGACGACACTTTCCCTTTACTTTCTTCTTTTGTTTTCCGTAAAAACAGAAGTCTAGTTGGAAAGAGTCCTCCCTGATTAGCCTGTATGGACTGCACAGGCTAACCTGCGATGACACTTTACACATGCATTAGACCCCATTTTCAAGAGCATGGCTCATATACAGAATTTACAGCAAGGAACATACCTATGTAATGATGTTGAAACATGGTACCATCAGTGTTGACCTAAATATAAAGCAAACATATTTACACTTGTTTATCACAAGATTTAATTCACAAAATAATTCAAATCACAACATTTGTTTATGACACATGCAATACACAAACTTCTTAAATATGCTAAACATTACAAATCTAAAACACTTGTTCTAATTACTGCCCTTTCTAAGTACCCTTGCTTATGAATAATCTAAACTCAAGGCTTTAAATACATAATCATTCAAATTTGTGGAGAAAATTTTTAAGTAACTTTTGAGATACTTAGCTGAAGTGGTGCTGACCTTGGTTTTTATAGTTTTGGAAGGAGAAAAAAACTTTCGAGTTCTAAAATCTTACAAAAAATAAGACCAGGAGATGACTTGTTTTTCCCTTAATCACTAACACAGATTATCACTACATCTCAAATGTTATACAATGTATATCCACATGTTGATATAAATAAGGAATCCCCAATTATTCAGAGTTCTAACAAGAGATCCAAGACTATCAGTGAAACTGATGGATTCTCCCATATTATGCTCTCTGTCAATCAGGTATGTGTTATAACAAATTACAAAGCAAGTGGCAATTACTCCCTTAAAAGTCACTATCACATGGCAGATTAACATGACAATATGGGCATTTACACCATTTTGGGTTCACATGTTCCTGTGATCATTCACAGAAACATAACATTCATTAGACAATGTCAATTATTGAACGAAGGGCAATAACTCACTAAAGGACTTTAGAAGCAGAACAACCTAAAAAAATATTGTGTCCACCCTATTGAGAAGCCGCATATGAAATGTAATAAAGTTCGGACTATAAGTGCCTGGCGTCAAACATGGAAATTAATTATCAAAAGCAATTATTCCCTGAAAATCTACTGAGAAGAATGAACTGACAAAGTGTGCATGGTCAAACTAAAAGAGAAGTGAATCTTTTCATTTCCATCACAAAATGACATATTCAAATGAAAAAGGAATACATCCTTGCAAAAATCAATCAAGAAATTTGTAATTTTTCCATGATTGAAACAGTGCTATATGAAGCTTACTTAGAGCATTAAAAAATACTAAGTAGCCGTTTACCTTAGGATTCCATTGTGTTGGTGGTCTGACTTTGGTTTGGTTTTTTGTAGAGAGATCCTTTTTCTTTGTTACACCCTGATAACATAACATGCATATATTACAATAATGATCAAACCATGAGGCTTTCAACAGTCATGGAGTGTGGAAACAACAATGCTCCAGAAAATAAAATTATCCATTGCTCAATACAAATTGACTTAGAAAATAAATTGGGAAAAGTACTTTTATTTACCAAAGTTTGAACATATTTACCGTTCTATTTTTGCGTTTGCTACTCTCTCCCCTTTGCCTGCTGCCTTTAACCTGTAAAAAGGAAGTTGATAAGTACATTTTTGTGTCATATAGAGAAATAATGACAGACCTGTCACAATTATTGACATTTCAACAGAATATTATGCTAGTAGTATGTTCTGAGAATAGCTATCAGTCAAGTTGCTTGTGTTTATTTGTGCAATGCAACTTGCAAAATCAACAAGACTGATTAAGTTCTCATAACACCATACTAGCGTTGCATTTTATTTATTATGATACCTTTTTGATGTATTATGCTTCAAAACCAAAATTAATAGTTCAATAGGTTACGTTAAACAAAGTTTTTGCTCAATGACGATACTGGCAGATGCCAGTATTTAACATTTGTATTATACTTTATAGCATTTTGCTACTTGAATTAAGCAAAAACATAAAACTCTAAACAAGAGGGCCACGTGCCCTAAGTCACAAATATACTGACCAAGTTCCATGAAGATTTGACAATAAATGCAGCCTCACAGTGTTAACAAGATAAATGTTGATGACAGAGGATGCACCACAGACAACGCACAACAGACAAAAGTTCATCACATAAGCTCACCATGAGTATGTGCTTAGGTGAGCTCAGTACAATTTCTTGTATGTTTATGTGTATTTGCATGTTTTAGCACATGCATTAAATCCAGATTTCTCAAAGCGAAGCTCATTAGAAATTTCAAAATGTGTCAGCTTTAAGTACCTTGGCTTTATGCTCGCCATTGGGGAATTTCAAACGTAGGGCTTTGTTCATATGGTTCTGTATGGTCCTAATGGCAGGGTAGAAGCGTCTGTTGGTCGGGAGGATGGCAGGATGGCAGCGCTGCACGTACTGCTCAAGATGCTGCTTCATACTTGGGGAGTCATACACACCCTCATCTATAAACTGGACTATAACATCTATCAGCTCCTTGTCTATAGGCTCAGTTAATCCAGCCTCCTGTAACAATATTGAATGGCATACAAGCTGCGTTATAGCAAACTGGTTTGAATGCATGAGAGTAAAGTGTCATCCCAGAATAGCAAGTGCAATCCACACAGGCTAATCAGGGACGACCATTTCCTCATAAAGAGGATTTTTGTATAGAAGTGACTTCATTTTAACTAAAACTTCCATAAAAGCAGAAAGTGTTGTCCAAGATAAGCATGTGCAAACTGCACAGGTTAAAAAGGGACAACATAAAACACATGCATTAAGTGCCCAGTGTCTACAGGGCTCACTAACCCACCATGCACACCCCACCATACAATGCTTTACAACAGGAAAAACAACCATACCCATCGCTAATATCAAGGGCACATCAGTGATTGTTTCCTTTTTTATAAAGTACCCGTAAAAGGGACGATCCCAATCGTGAAAAATTACAAAATTCCGAGTAAGAAAAATGCCCATAAGTACAGACGCAAAATTATCTACCAGTCAACAAATCAAATTAGCACTGAAACTGAACATTTCAACCATATGCAAGTAAAAGAATATTCAGATGGATTTGTGCAATTAAGTAACAAGAAATTAAAAAGACCCATTATTCCGAATTGAGAAAAACATTTGCTCTACTTTAGTAGATTACATCAGTGAAAATGATATCTTGCAAATCTACACATCATGGTGATTTTATGTTTCAATGGAATCTCTCAGGAATTATTGTAGTTTTTTAGTACATAAAGTTATGACATGTCACATCAAAGTTGGATAATCATATTGGTGATTTTGTAACACCAAACAGCATTCTAAAGTTCTTTTATGTTTCAATATGCTATCTACACCTTCAGTAATTAGTATAGATTATACATAAAGATTATTTTATAAATGAGGTTTCAAGAGTGGTTACCAGATTTTAGTAAAATTTGACCTGGTGACCTACTGTTTGGACGCATATGACACAGATTCACATTCGGTCAAGATATTGTCCGATTCTGAAATGGTGTCATCATAAATGTAGCCCCTATACATGTAATGGTAAGTAAAAAGGTTTTACTAAGATTTGGCCTGGTGACCTTTGTTTTAGACACATGTAAGCAAGATTAAAAAACCGCCAATAGATTGTCCAGATAAACATTCTGACCAAGCTTCATCAAGATTGAAAGACAAATGTGGCCTCTTAGAGTGGTAACCAGCTGAAAGTTGACAACGCAAACCACACACAGAACACCACACAACGCCAGACATAGAGTGATCACAATAGCTAATCTTGAGCACCTTGTGTTATCAGGTGGTCTAAAATGACAGAGCTGAAATTGAAATGTACTTAAATTTTTACCATGACCTTGAATCAAGGAGCATGGGTGTTGCACAAAACACGTTGTGTTTTCATGGAGATATCTGACAAAATAATTTAATCCTTACTCGCATGTTTAAATTAGACAGAGGAACATTGGAGATCTTCAAGACACATAATATGATCATACGGAGACAAAAATCCAAAGTTCTATTAAAACCCTCCAAGGGAAGTAATTCAGACGGACACACCAGGGATTTTTTCCTTCATTATCAAGTACCTGTAAAATGTACTTTCCAAATCAAAGGAAAGCTACAAAATTCCAAATTGTGGTCTAAACAATCCCATAAGGAAAAAACATGTTGTCAATTTTCCTCCAAAATGCATTATCTGCAAGTGAACAAATGAATTGAGCACTGAAACTGAACATTTCAAGCCAAAATGAATGCACATAAAGATTCCAATCGGTTTATGCAATTACAACCAAGTAATTCTCTATCTGAAGATTTCACAACGCAAATGTTTCCAATTTCAGGGGGTTTTCAAGCTAATTTTTCCCAATTGAAATGGTGCTGGTACTTTTCCCAATTGGGCAGAAAAAATCGCAGCACGCACTCAAATACAATATACCACGCAAGGTGTGAATACTATAAGCCCTCCTTCTGAGACATAACACACTTGCTCTCACCTCTCCAATTGGATGGTTCTTATGGTCCTCCAACTGTGGCAAGGTAAGAATAAATCTCTTAGTTCCGCCATGGTTTCCAGATGCAATTCTCTCTCGCAAAATAAGTGAATTCTTATTTTTCTTGTGCTTGCTAGGGTCTTCATCAGTCTACACAAATAATTGGTATTTTTTTATGACCAATAATTAAAGATTATATATAACTTATACAAGAATACATTCCAATAGCATTTCTTTATGAGAAGAAAAAATGCCCCATTTTCAAATTCATATCTTAAGTATTGCATATTATTACAATAATAACAAGCAAATTCATAGAATTGATATCCCCCAGACATATGCTTTGTTTGAGGATGGGTGCAAATCGGACGGATGAACATACTGACAGATGGACGGACGGAGGACAATAACTCAAAACAAAGACAGAGGAAGGTTCTTGAGCCTTCAAAAATTATTATTTTTTTTTATTTTTTTTTTATTCAATATAATACATACAATGTATACATGAATATATACAACATAGTGATTGTACAAAGCAATAAAGTTCAGACATGTTATACAAGATATGCTAATATGTATATTTTTTAAAGAGAAAAGAAAAAAATAATAGAAGAATTGTTATGAAAAATGATGAGTTGTATAAAGTCGGAAGAAAGCATACTGGACTTGTGTGTTTCGTTGTATATTCAAAATGATCTTATAAGATTGAAAAAAAAAAACATACAAAAATATTTTAGAAAGATAAACTTACATTAGAGTGAAATGTATATAAGTGGACAAACATCATGAGAATTTAATCCGATTCCATTTTTGTTCAAAGTTTTGTAATGTGTCATTACTGAGGGCTATTTCTTTCTCAATCTGGACTTTAAGTTTGAGACTATGGATAAAACAATTAAAATTTGGTACTTGTTTTTTGAACTTCATGTTAAAGATGAACAATTTCATCATTATAAGAATAAAATTCACAATATTATTACAATCTTTTGATTTCAATGAGTAAATTCCGAAACTTACATTTAAGAAAGATAGTTTAACGTTTAGTTGCTGTTGTTCAAGAAAAGATGTTAATTGATTCCAAATAGGCTGGATGTGTTTGCACTCCCAAAACAGGTGTTCTATAGTTTCGATGTTTTCACTGCAGAAGTCACACAGATTTGAATTAGATAATTTGCATTTAAAGAGATATTTATTTGTAGCTATAATTCTATGAATGTATTTATATTGAAAATTTCTCAGAGTGCTTTCAATAGTTGCTTTATATGGCATGGTAAATATGTGTTTCCAATTAAGTTCATGTACTCCGAAAAGGACTTGCCATTTATTTTGGGTTTTTGAGTTTTCTGTAGGGTTTTTAATTTGTAGTGTTTAAAATATTTTATTTGTTTTGTTTTTTCTTCCAAGTATATTTTCTACGAATGTTGTTTTAGTACATGGTGTATTATTTGTATTGATTTCAGATTTAATATGTATGGGTATGCTTTTGATTAATGTGTAGTACTTCAAAAAATTATTTGAAGGTATTCCGTATATGTAGCATATATCATTAAAAGAGTAGAAATCCTTAATTCTGTAGTCATATAATTGGTCGACATATTTAATGCTTCGTTCAAACCAATCTTTATAGAAAAACGTCTTATTGTTTGAAGTTATGTCTTTATTGTTCCATAGAATAGTTTTGCTGCTTGTTTGGGTTTCTAGGTTATGAGTGACATCACTCCATGCTGATAGAACATCAGACAGAAATATGTTTTCGTTTGCAATTTCATGTAAGATAGTATTGCTGATGTTACATTCAAAGAGTAAGGAGTCACCATATTTTTTTAGAATTTTCTGATAGAATAATTTCCATTTACTTGTATTGGCATTATCTAGGTATCTTTTAACCCAGCTGCATTTGATTGCATTCAAGAATGAGTCAATGTTCGTTAATTGGATACCTCCATTTTCTACAGATTGAATTAACTGAGTTCGTTTTATTTTATCAGGCTTACCGTCCCATATGAAATTAAATATTGCTGATTTTATATCGTTAATAATATCATTTGGTGGATTTGGGAGGACTGTTAATACATAAATTAATTTAGGAAGTGCAAACGTTTTCAATACTGTGTTTTTTCCGATAAGTGTAAGTTTACGGTGATGCCATGATTTTAAGCAGTTTTTAAAGTTCTGTAATTTAGGTAGTATGTTTTTAAGAACTGTATCTTTTTCATTATTTGTGAAAGTAATTCCTAACGTTGTGGCTTCATCGGATGTCCAATTAAATTTCATTTCTTTTTTATATTGGACATTATTTTGTTTTAATTTACCTACTCGTAGCACAGTACATTTACTTTTGTTTAGTTTCAGACCCGATGTCATTCCGTAAAGGGTTAGCGATTCTATTAGGTTATGGAAAGAATCGTAAGTGTCGTTTAAAAAATAAGTTGCATCGTCAGCAAATAGGGACTGTTTGATTTCTTCGTCAGGTTCTAGTGATATGCCTTTTATGTGTTTATTTGATTGGATGTGATGTGATAGATACTCGATGCAGATAATAAATAGCGATGATGAGAGTGGACATCCTTGTCGAACCCCTCGTTCGATGTTAAAACTGTTTGAAAAGAAGCCATTGTTAATGATTAAACTGTTAATATCGGTATAAAATAGTTTGACCCATTGAATGAGACTTTCACCAAAGTTCATATTTTCTAAGCAAGAGAACATAAATGAATGATCAAGCGAATCGAATGCCTTTTCGAAGTCTGCAAAGAAAATTAGACCAGGATTATTTAAATTGTTGAAATAGTTTATGCATTCTTGGATAAGACGAACGTTTTCACCAATGTAACGTCCTTTTATGAAACCAGATTGAGATCTTGAAATGATTGCTGGTAATATTTTTTTTATTCTGTTTGCTATACTTTTAGTTGCAATTTTATAATCATTGTTTAGTAAACTAATCGGGCGCCAGTTTGATAAGGATTCTAAGTTTTTTCCAGGTTTTGGAATAAGTGATATAATACCTTGTTTTTGTAGCGTGGTTAAGTTTTCGTTGTTAAATGAATAGTTTAGTGAATTAATTAGATGTGTTTTTATATCGTTCCAGAATATTTTATAAAATTCGATTGTGATGCCATCAGATCCTGGGCTTTTGTTATTTTGCATATCTTTTAGGGCTAATCCACATTCATATTCATTAAGCAATCCGTCGCACAGTTGTTTTTCCTCTTCGTTTAAAGCGTGATGTGTATTTTTAAAAAGGTTGTTATTTTCAACATTTTTTCGTTTATAGAGGGTTTCGAAAAATAAACGTTGTTCTTCTAGTATTTGAGTCATGTTTGTTATATCTTTGCCATTGACTACTAATTTGTGTACAGTTTTTTGTTCACTTCTACGTTTTTCAATGTTTGCGAAGTATTTTGTATTTTTTTCATTGTGTTCAACATGCTGTGCACGCGCTCTTAGTATTATTCCATTGAGACGTGTATGATAGATTCCATCTAATATTTGTTTTTTTAATGTTATTTCATTTTCAATGTCGGTGGTATCATTTGTGTTTGTTTGATGCAATTGTTTTTCAAGTGTTTCAATGGTTTTGATGGTTTCAGTTTCAAGTTTGTGTGTTTCTTTTTGTTTAAATGATGTGTATCTTATTGTTGTGTTACGTATATTTCCTTTAATTACTTCCCATAAGGTGTTTGGGTTTGCATCTTTATTATTTTGAACTGTATTTAATATTTCCTGTTTTATTTGTGTTTGATATTGTGTATCCAATAAGATGCTGTTGTTAATTTTAAAGTATCCTGGGCCTCTTTCAGGTTGTATATTATGCAGTTTAAGTTCAACTAGAGAGTGATCAGTCATAAATCCTGGTTTTATGTTACATGTGTCAATAATGTTGCAAAGAGATTCAGATATTAAAAAATAGTATAGTCTACAAAATATTGTTGGTTTTGTGTTTGAGTGCCAGGTGAATTTGCTTTCGTTTGGGTATACTGTACGCCAGATATCTATTATATTGTAGTTTTCAATTATGTTATTTAAAATATTTCTATTTTTAGGATGAGTATAAAGGTTTCCATTCTTTTTATCTAATAATGGGTTCAGGACAGTATTGAAATCACCACCGATTATAATATTTTTATCTTGGTTATTAATTATAAAAGATTGTAATGTTTCGTAAAATGTGGAATCATCTATGTTAGGACCGTAAACGTTGATTAATGTTAGTTGTGTTTCATGTATTTTGATATCTATACTTGCTAGTCTGCCAATTATTATTTCGTTAAAATTATCAACTGTGATCCCTATGTTACTTTTTATCAGAAAGGCAATGCCTTGTTTATTAGTATATTGTCCACTGAGGTAGATGTCCCCGTCCCATTCATCTTTTAAGGTTTGTGTTAAAGTATGTGTCAAGTGACTTTCTTGTAGTAGGCATATATTTTTTTTTTTTTCGTCTAACCATTTGAAGATTTTAATGCGTTTGTCTTTATTGATTAGCCCTTTTACATTCAGAGTGCATAATTTAATCATTTAAAGAAAGGGAGGGTGTGTAAATATTATTGTGTGGATTTGTCCAGTAAGTTTCTATTTTAAAACATGTCCAGTAGGTTTCTCTTATAGGACATAAGATGTCCATACATACATACAAACGTTTAATTGGTATACAGCATACATCAACATCATTTTTAACTCTAAATTTCTGCATTTTAAGATGAAAGCAATTTAGCAAATTAAGTACAAAAAAAACAAAGAAACAAGAACAAAAAAACAAACAAAGGGATAGCAAGGTAAAACAAATGATCGTGATTACAAGCAAACAAATCAGTTTGTTTACATCAAAATACATGATTTTACAACAGGTTTTTTACATATATGTGTTAAAGAAGTGACTTTTACAACATAAATGTTTTGAACGTATTATTGTATATGTAGTGATTCATCTTATCGCATCCAATGCAGAACATATAGTATGATATTGAGAATGAGACAAAAAACACCCGATTCTTACGCATAATGACATTTAAATACTTATAAAGCATAATGTCTTAGATGAAAGCATGTTTTCAAGTTATTTACATATACTTATATATATTTACATCTATATAAATAAATACTGACATATACAATCACTCACAAAAACATTCCCATATACATTTATATCTATATCTCAAATAAATGCATAATTTCTTAGATCAAAAGCAAGTAGATAGCTGCATGGGATATTTTTTGAGTTACATGTGTACCTACATATATTTATATATATATATATATATATATATATATTAACATCTATATAAATACTGACATACACCGTCACATACACACAAAAAAAACATACAAACATACCCATATACAGCTAAATATATATATTCTAAATAAATGCATCTTTAAGTATATATATATTCTAAATAAATGCATCTTTAAGTATATATATTCTAAATAAATGCATCTTTAAGTATACATCAAAAATACAATTGTTATTGTGAGAAGAAAGGAACCGCACAAATAAAGCATCATCAATAAATCAAGTATTATTCTATGCAGCTTAAACTTTGTCACTACTACTGTAAAATGAGATTTTGAATGAATATAAGGGAAGCAAATCTGTAATAAAAAGAACATGCATAAACCGTAGTTGTTTCCCTTGTTTGAACCATGCTAAATCCTTAAAATGCCTATTTCCAGTAACTGTGACCTTCACCTATGACCTTGACCTTTGACCTAGTGACCTCAAAATCAATAGGGGTCATCTGCGAGTCATGATCAATGTACCTATGAAGTTTCACCTATGACCGTGACCTTTGACCTAGTGACCTCAAAATCAATAGGGGTCATCCGCGAGTCATGATCAATGTACATATGAAGTTTCATGATCCTAGCCCCAAGTGTTCTTGAGTTATCATCCGGAAACCACCTGGTTGACGGACGGACCGACCGACCGACCGACATGAGCAAAGCAATATACCCTCTCTTCTTCGAAGGGGGGCATAAAAATAGAATAGATTTTTCTTTTTTTTTAAATAATATTCAGTCCCACAGCCACAAATTATACTCATAGTGCGTGCTTAATCATAAAACGTGGCTTACACAGGTAGTTTTAGCAGATTAATTGTTAAAAATAAAAATAGTATGGATATTTCATTTTTTAATAATATTCAGCCGCACAGCCAACAATTTACAGTCATTGTGCATGCTTAATCATAAAGTATGGCTTACACAGGCAGTTGTAGCAGATTAATTGTTTAAATAGAAAAGTATAGATATTTCATTTTGTTTAATAATATTTAGCTGCACAGCCAACATTACAGTCATAGTGGCTTAGATATTTCATTTTTTTTAATAATATTCAGCCGCACAGCCAACATTACAGTTATAGTGGCTTACACAGGCAGTTTTAGTAGATTAATTGTTTAAATAAAAATAATATACATATTTCATTTTTGATAATATTTAGCCGCACAGCCAACATTACAGTAATAGTGCAAGCTTAATCATAAAACATGGCTTACACAGGCAGTTTTAGCAGATTAATTGTTTAAATAAAAATAGTATAGATTTTTAATTTTTTAATAATATTCAGCCGCACAGCTAACATTACAGTCACTGTGCGTTTTTAATAATAAAAACATGCATTAACGAGCACACAAGTTAAGACAATGACCACTCTGTTTGAAAAACAAATAAGAGTATGATATGAATAGCAATGACATATAAGGATTGACAAATAAACATCAGCGTTTTAATAGAAACATTCAATTAAAGAAAGAATTTATTTGTTTTTATTATTTCAGAAAAGGTTTATACGTTACTTTTTTGCAAATTTGCATATTCTAAACATATGTTGACTTCATTTAAATAAGATAAGGACTATAGTCTCACTAGTGGTTTGTGATGGTTTAAATAATCCAATTTATCAAGGTGAATGACCACATGCTAACAATACTATATGATTTATAGTCTGTTTTACAGTTTGACATTTATATTCCTTTTTATAGACTTTTTAATTACTATTTGTTTACAGGTTCACTTATATCGAATAATGTATCGAGAAGTGCATTTCTGATATATGTAAATCATTTTCTATCGCTCACTAGATAATGTATAGTCTGGTTTGAAGATTGACATATATATGCTGTTTTTACAGTCTCTTTCATTGTTAATTCGTTTACAAAGTATACTTACATAGAATAATGTATCGAGAAGTGCATTTCTGTTATATATCAAGCATCGTTTAAAACAAAAAAATCAACAAACGTTATTAGTTAATTATAGGGTATAATTACAATAAATAATAGAATATATTTACAAATGTTTTTTGAATTACAGAGAATTGTGTAACATACAGAAGCGTGAACTATTTTATTAGAATCATACCATGTTTCAGTAACATGGGGTCCATACATGGTAGTAATGATGTCTTTAACGTCCACTCACCCCCGTTCTTCTGAAGCGCCTGAATTCTTCAATAACATTGTTCACGTTGTCATAAATGTCAAATTTGATGCGCTCATCAGCAACAGTTTGACCATATACGGAACCGTTAAAGTACCAGGCACTACTTATGTCCGGGTGTAGGTGAAGCCTACTGATAAGCCCCTGGTTGGGCTTAGTGACGTCATCCACCTGAGTTTGTAGCCATTGTTCTTCATGGGGGTCCTCTTTCGCATAATGGTGGACTTCGCAGAGTTGTTTTTCAGTTTAATAAGGACTGGGCGGGTTTTTCCCCGCTTTGTGGGGATACGATGGATCGCCACTATATCAGTCAGCAGTAGGTCTACCCCTGCCCCTGCATTGGTCTTCAGGGTTGATGTTACTGTTTTTGCTAGTGATTCTTCTGATTCGTCCCTATTTTCTTGAATGTTCAATATCTTAATATTATTCTTCCTGGAATTGCTCATTGTAATTTGCTTTTTGATGTGCAAGTTTGCTCAGCTCATATGCTTTATTTACTTGTTCTTGTAGTGATTTATTTTCAGAGGTTGTGGTGTCTTCTATTTTTTGTATTTTTTCTTTTAGGTTTGTATTGTCAAACTCTAGGGAGTCGATTTTTGATTGCATTTCATTAATCTTTGAACTAACTATGTGCTCTATCTTATTGTTCATGTTCTCTTCAATTTTGGCCATAATTGTTGTTATTGTGCTGGTAATTAATTCTTCTATCTCTTCTTTTTTAAGCATACTCTTGAGCTCATCCCTCAAACTGGTAATTCCCTCTGTCATATTTTGCAGCTGTGTTTGGATAGTATGTAGCTCATCCATGCTTGAATTACTTGTCTCACTGTCAGGGCGTGATTTCTTAGTAGCCTGCTTTGTTTGAGGTTTTGTCCCCGTGAAAGTCAATTTTGCCTGGCCTTTTATTGTATTTTCACTCATTGTTAAAGCAACTCTTGTTGAAAGGCAAGATGGAGATAATTGAGATAATTAAGAAGAACAGTTAGTTTTCACCAAGTTTTTATTGTATTGATAATATAGCTTTTATTCAGCTTTTATTCTGCCTCAGCCTATAATCCAGGTAAGCGCAGGTAAACCCAGGTATTCAGGGGTTTTCTCAAAATAATATATTTTGAAAAATTTCAACAGTCGTTCATCTATTGTAAAAAAAAACACAAAAATCCACACCTTCAATTTACTCTTTTCAATCACAATATTTCCAATGTTTCACTTCATCACTTGAAGCACCTAACATTCATGTACATGTTGTACTCAAAAAGTCCATGACTTAGTCACTATAAACATGTATTTTAATGTATTTGTTTCAGAACAATTTATCCACACATCTCTCTGTGATGACCTTGACCTTCCCGTCAATTAATAAGTCGTGCGTTTTCCTCAAAAACATTCAATGTTTATATATATGCTCAATTTTCAGAGTGTTGCAGCGGACAACCCCAAAACAATATCCCTCCGCCTATGGCCTCTGGTGGGGGATATATATTCATACCAAGTTACAATTAAATCCGCCAAAGCACTTCCAAGATATAGCTCCGAACACAAACATGCCAGTAAAAAGCATTTTTTCAAGATACAAAGGGCCATAACTCTGGTTTTAACAGATGGTGTACAATGCCATTTGGCGTGAATCATCCTCTTATGCATATACATGTATATACTTATACGAAATTTCAATGAAATACGCCAAAGCACTTCCAAGATATGGCTCCTGACGCAAAAGTGACGGACGGACGGAGAGCCGGACGGACAGCCGGACAACGCCAAAACATCCCTCTGCCTCTGGCGGGGGATATATACTCATACCAAGTTTCAATGAAATCCGCCAAAGCACTTCCAAGATATGGCTCCGGACACAAAAGTGCCTATAGTAAAAAGCATTTTTACAAAGGGCCATAACTCTGTTTTTAACAGATGGTATACAATGCCATTTGGCGTGCATCATCCTCTTATGCATATAATATATATATATACTCATACCAAGTTTCAATGAAATCTGCCAAAGCACTTCCAAGATATGGCTCCGGACACAAAAGTGCCTATAGTAAAAAGCATTTTTTCAAGATACAAAGGGCCATAACTCTGTTTTTAACAGATGGTGTACAATGCCATTTGGCATGCATCATCCTCTTATGAATATATATACTCATACCAAGTTTCAATGAAATCCACCAAAGCACTTCCAAGATATGGCTCTGGACACAAAAGTGCCTATAGTAAAAAGCATTTTTTCAAGATACAAAGGGCCATAACTCTGTTTTTAACAGATGGTGTAGAATGTCATTTGGCGTGCATCATCCTCTTATGCATATATATACTCATACGAAGTTTCAATGAAATCCGCCAAAGCACTTCCAAGATATGGCTCCGGACACAAAAGTGCCGGACGGACGGACAGCCGGACGGACGGACAACGCCAAAACAATATCCCTCCGCCTCTGGCGGGGGATAATAATTAGCACAAATTATCTGTTTTGCAATTGTGAAAAAAAGTCCCCATGACAAATTAAATGGGGTCTAATTTCTAGATGGGTTCAAGATATCTTGACATGGAATCCTACATAGCTAAATTTAGCTTAGATCAGATTTGTTTACATAACAGGTTTTTTTTTCCACTTTTTGGGAAGATAGCCCTTGGCTTTGGAATTGGGAATTTTATCGGCAATTTCATGAAATTGGGAAAATAAATTCATTAGCCTTTTTATTCCAAACGAAAAGTCCACTGATTTAGGGAAATACTAAATTTGATATAACTCTTTATAATCATTCAAATGAAATGAACAAAATCATGTACTACTTTGTTAGATGTAATTGCATTAAAATTGTGATAAAATACACATTAGACACTTCTTTCAAAAAAAAAAAAAAAAAAAAAAAATTTTTTTTTTTTTGGAAATTGGAAATTTTTTGCCACATTTTGGGAAAAAAGTATACTTTTTGGGATTGGGAACATAGCCGAATTTCGGCTATAAAATCGGGCAAAAAAAAACCTGCATAAATATCCACTATACAGAGCTCCAGATAAGGATTTGTGAAATTAGTAACGGTACTGCCACTGACAGAAAGACAAGGAGTAATGCTGAAAATCAATTAGTACTTGTACTACCATATCCAAAAATACAGGTAGTACTGTACTACCCGTGTTCTTGAATATTGAAGGGTGTATAACTGCCTTTACAGAAACATTTGCAGCAATTATAATAAATAGTTACTTTATTAGGTTTTCCATTCAAAATTATGATGAAAATACAACTACACATTAAAGCTCATGACTAAATACTAGTTCTTCATATAAATAATTTTTCTTGAAAAGAAAACACAAGCCAACTAGTAAGCTAAGTAAATGAACACAAATGTCACTGTCTCATCTCAAAAGAATAATTGCTTTCGCAGTTAACTGTCAAAGCCACATTTTTAGCCATCGATGCAATCAAATTGTTTAATATCGGGGCGAGAATGTCTTTTTCCTGGGTTTACAGATTGAATGTCAGGATGGTAAGACGACCGTATGTAGCCATTGTAGGACAACAAAGTGTGTTTTATTAACCGCTTTCGGTTTAGCCCGCTCTCCATGCGCGCAGACATTTTTTTTTTGACAGGTTTACAAGTAACCAGAAATCACGCGTCAGAATAGACAATAATACCGAACCCAGTCTACAACTTTTCGGTAATTTAAATAAACGAAAAGGCGCCGTTAGGTAAGAGACCAACAAATCACGCCGTGCGGACGTACCGGTACGGCCAGATATTTTTCATTAATGCGTAAAAGGGATATTCAAGTCGTAATTGTACGTCCAGTTTATAAAAATAAATGTGTAAACCTTCATGAAAAAAGCCGTATGTACGGCTGTACGGCCCTTATCTGGAGCTCTGACTATACATGTACCAGTTTTAACAATCCAAAAATGAATGGATATTCAGCATAAATAAGCATTATTAACCAAAAACATTATTCTTTATTTTGACCTTTGACTTCTTTGTATAAGCATGTTGTAAATGTTAGTCAAATTCTTCTTATACAGATTTGTCCATGCACTTTTAAGCCAAGACATACTTAAACAACAAAGTCCTGAAGCTTCACACTTGACCTAAAAAAAACTTCACCTAAAGGGTGGCCTCACAGCTTTACAGATGGATACGGGACTAACAGTAGTTGAAATATGTTTGTTGAAAATAAACAATACAAAGTATTTAAATAGCAATTTACTTTATAATACAATGAAACAAAAGTATTTCCATGGTACACACAATGAGTTTCAGTCAATGAGAATCAGTTACTTGATTGAGCCTTACTTGATTGAGCCTCACTCTGATTTTACTGGGCTTTATGCATGTTCATTAAGTGATGTTCCAGATTAGCATGTGCAGTTTGCACAGGCTAATCAAGGAAGGACACTTTCCACTTATTCAGAATTTTTCAATTAAAGGAAGTCCCTTAAAAAAATGATCCAACCTAGGCAGAAAGTGTTGTTCCCAGGGCTATAGATAACAAGCGTACGTGCGTTATTACGCAATTAAAATAACCAAAAACGTAATTAAATTCAAAATAAAGCGTACAAAAACGCAAATACAAATTTAATAACGTAATTCCCGTAAAAAAACCTTGCGTCATGAAACGCAATTCTTAAGAATACCGGGCGTATTTTTTAGACTGGTTATTTTCCGTACAAAAATGTACCGCATAGTTTTTATGCCGTCCAATGAAGAAAAGCGGTTATCAATCTTTGAGGTAGTATTGTAATTATTCGTAGACCGTCCGCTTTCTAATTTCATTTTCAAGGTATTCATCTCAAAATGACCCGAAAACGGGGTACATCGCTTTGAACAGCCATAACTTAATCAATTCTGTAGCGATTTTCTCGAACTCGGTCTTGTTCAACGCAAAAATGAATGAACTTTGAAAGGGAATTCAGTAATTGTTTGTTGTTATGTAAAGGTACCTTTTTAAATTCCGTTTGTATAAATAATATAGTAACCTTAGAAGATTTTTTATTATTTTATATATGTAATTCCCTACATTACCCAATTGAGTTAAAAAACCGGGAGTGAAAAACCCAATTAAGCTCAAAATTAGGGGGTGAAATTTTTTGCTAAAACTCTATTGAATTTTCAAAAACCCTATTGTTGTCAAAAACAGGGGGTAAATCACCCGATTACCCCAAAAGTTATCTATAGCCCTGGTTGTTCCTGAAAAGCCTGTGCAGACTGCACATGCTAATCTGTGAAGACCCTTTACACACATGCATTAATCCAAGTTTTCCCCAAACGCAGTTTGATTTATAAAAAAAGTACATGCCTTCAAATCAAAGAATACGAAGACCTCCTTAACCTCGACCTTGGCAGGACAGTCCAGCTTCTTACTTTGCACAACCCTCTGTGGAGTGGCAGGAGTCACTGGAGTGAGCTGTGGTTTGATATAGCTAGAATGGTCTGCTTCATCTCCCTGAAATGCACACCACACTATGAGCCTTGTCTTGGAAAACTGGGCTTAATGCATGATTGCAAAGTGTAGTTCAACATTAGCCTGTGCAGTCAGCACAGGCTAATCTGTAAAGACACTTTCTGCTTTTGTGTTAATTGTCTTTCTCTCCCAACCAAAAATAGTGTCAATGTAGAAAGTGTTGTTATTGATTAGCAATCTGTGCAATCTTCACAGGCTGATCTGGGACAATCTGTGCAATCTTCACAGGCTGATCTGGGACAATCTGTGCAATCTTCACAGGCTGATCTGGGACAATCTGTGCAATCTTCACAGGCTGATCTGGGATGACACTTTAATCTGTGCAATCTTCACAGGCTGATCTGGGACTATCTGTGCAATCTTCACAGGCTGATCTGGGATGACACTTTAATCTGTGCAATCTTCACAGGCTGATCTGGGACTATCTGTGCAATCTTCACAGGCTGATCTGGGACTATCTGTGCAATCTTCACAGGCTGATCTGGGATGACACTTTAATCTGTGCAATCTTCACAGGCTGATCTGGGACTATCTGTGCAATCTTCACAGGCTGATCTGGGACTATCTGTGCAATCTTCACAGGCTGATATGGGACTATCTGTGCAATCTTCACAGGCTGATCTGGGATGACACTTTAATCTGTGCAATCTTCACAGGCTGATCTGGGCCTATCTGTGCAATCTTCACAGGCTGATCTGGGACTATCTGTGCAATCTTCACAGGCTGATCTGGGATGACACTTTACGCACATGCATTCAGCCATGTTGCCCAGAACACAGCTCAAATGTGCATTTTGACTGACAACTTAGTTGAGCAATTATTGGATTAATGTTCACTGGTCATATGTATAAATATGACAAGATTTCCTTAATCCAATTCCGGACACCCAACGATACCTACATGTACTATGGTATTTTATATTGTTTATGATCTTTGTTTGCTAGAGGGAGGGATGCATTAACATGCCATTAAATGACATATTTATGATGTAATGCCACACAAATGGTCAAATTTTCGGTAATCAAAAACATACAAAGTTATACACTGTTCTGTGTAAGCATCTTGGAACAGTGAAGAAGTCCGTCTACCCAAAATAAGAGAACATTCTATTTCTCCGCCATGCCAAATGTTCATAAAATTTCACCATCATATCAGAAAATCCTTTACATAAATTGGACACTATATGAATAATATGAAGTACCTTCCTTCTTCTTTCTTTTTTTTTTCTATGGTAGTCCTTTCCATGATGGCAGAATAATACTTTGCGGCCACAACTTACGTATGGAATATCGTAATCCCAAAATATCTTATGTATTGAAGTCTTGTCCAGCTGCTCTACAAAATAAAGAGTATATTATTATTATTGACCCCTAAGTGTGTATGAAGGTTGATCCACAGGTCTGTAGTCATCTGCGCAAAGCTAACGTTAAAGCATTGACATGTGTCAGAAGGACACACATACCATCACTTTATGACACTGAGCACAGAAAGAAGACACAAATAATGTGAACAGTTAATACAGCATATAATTATTATCAATTCTTTTGAATACAGTTGCTACATTTTTCAAATGTAAATATACAGAATGTCAGAAATAGAACTGAAATTCACATAACATCTAAAGTTGATAAGGATTTAAAACAAACTTTAAGTGTCCACTGTGACTTTAAGGGCACCACATAATTGTTTCATAAGGATTATAACCTCCAACTTGTTTCAAATCCTAAAATGCTTGATAATATAAGTGACCAGACATGAACATGTACTTTGAATACAGCCATATAAGGAATATGCACATAGAAATTATAGTGTACGTGAATATTAGGATCTTTGACCTTAAAGCCAGAAACTTTTTTGTTGCTCATGACATGTCACCTTGACATGATAATCATGTTCCAAATTCTGTTCAATGTTGAAAACTAAAAGTGTTTAAGATTTATTTAAATCCCCATTGATTTTATTTTTCTAGTTTAGATTTTATGTAATTGACATCCAATTGAAAGGTTATCAAACTGTGCAATATTGAGGGAGATCCACAGAAAAGTTAAAGAAGAGTCAAAAACACAAGCTTCAGACTGTAAACAACAGACAATTGGCATTGCTGAGGTACTGATGTCATTCAATTGAGAAAGATTGAACCAGATTCATCCAGTAGTTCAAGAGAATTTAAAACACACACTTCAGGACATCCAGACATACAAGTGAACTGGGGGCATAAATATGTGGCCTTTACAGAGGTAACCAGCTTCAAATTGACTACACATGGCGCTCAAAGATAGACATTGACTGACAAAACTAACAAGAGCTTGTCACAGTAGTGTTTGCTTGTATGACAACATTTGTTATAGAGAGAAGAATAATATTTGTTAAACATTGCACCTGTGTCATCTATTTATATTTCAAGGATTGATTAGTTATATAGTGTTGGAGTTATGCTGTAGAGGATAAAATATATTGAAATGAAAGAAAGGGAGGTGATTAAAAAAGAAGACTATTAACAGTTACTGTTCTTGATCACTGTATTTTTCCTTAAACTCATCTTTTCATTTTACAGTGAAAACTTCAGTGTTCAAATTAAAATATTAATAATAATATTGACAAATAGATAAAGAGAGATTTTAAAAATTGAAAAGCTAAAATATTTACTATGAAATTAAATTAAATATAATTTAGAATTATAAATAAATAAGCAATTAAAAAACAAGAGGGCCTGAAAGGCCCAAAGTCGCTCACCTGAGATATTATTGGGACAAATCTGACCAAGTTTCATAAAGATCGGAAAATAAATGTGGCCTCTAGAGGGTTAACAAGGTTTTACTATAGCCATATCAGGAAAAATGCCCCGCCCCATGGCAGCCATGTTTTTCAACCAACCGGCATATTTTTTAACTCACTCAAGATATTTTCAGGATGAATCTTCTGACAAAGATTCATGAAGATCGGACAGTAAATGTGGCCTGTAGAGTATTAACAAGATTTTACTATAGCCATATAAGGAAAATTGCCCCGCCCCTTGGAAGCCAGGTTTTTCAAGCAAACATAAATATTTTCACACTTATCCAAGATATCATTGAGACCAATCTTCTAACCAAATTTCATGAAGACTTGACAATAAATGTGGCTTCTAGAGTGTAAACAAGGTTTAACTAAAGCCATATATAGGGATTTACAAGAGGGCCTGAAAGGCCCAAAGTCCCTCACCTGAGATAACAAGATATTTTTGGGACAATTCTACAGACAAAGTTTTATGAAGATCGGACAGTAAATGTGGCCTCTAGTGTTAACAAGATTTTACTATAGCCATATAAGGAAAAATGCCCCGCCCCTTGGAAGCCATGTTTTTCAAGCAAATTTAATTATTTTCAAACTCATCCAAGATATCATTGAGACCAATCTTCTTACCAAATTTCATGAAGATTGGACAATAAATGTGGCCTCTAGAGTGTTATCAAGGTTTTACTTAAGCCATATATAGGGATTTGAGGAAAAATGCCCCGCCCCTGGTGGCCATGTTTTTAAAGCAACCAAAACCATTTTTGAACCCATCCAAGATATCATTTGGACAAATCTTCTGACCAAATTTCATGATGATTGGAAAATAAATGTGACCTCCAGAGTGTTAACAAGGTTTTACTATAGCCATATAAGGAAAAATGTCCAGCCCCCGTGGTGGCCATGTTTTTCAACCAAAGGGCATCATTTTTTAACTCTTCCAAGATATTATTGGGATAAACTTTCTGGCCAAGTTTTATGAAGATTGGACAATAAATTTGGCCTCTAGAGTGTTAACAAGATTTTACTATAGCCATATATAGCCATATAAGGAAAAATGCCCCACCCCTGGCAGCCATGTTTTTCAACCAACCGGCATCATTTTCAAACTTGTCCAAGATATTATTGGGATGAATCTTCTAACCAAGTTTCATGAAGATCAGACAATAATTGTGGCCTCTATAGTGTTAACAAGATTTTACTATAGCCATATATAGCCTTATACAGAAAAATGCCCGCCCCTTGGCAGCTATGTTTTTCAAGCAAACGTAACTATTTTCGAACTCAACTGTCATATCCTGAAAACACATTTTCTGACCAAATTTCATGAAGATTGGACAAAAAATGTGACTTCTAGAGTGTTCACATGTTTTCACTATATACATATAGAGAAAACTGCCCCGCCCCCTGGCGGCCATGTTTTTTCACCGATCTGGACCATTTTCAAACTCGTCTCAGAAATCAATAAAACCAATGTTTCCACCAATTTTCATGATGATTGGGCAAAAATTGTGACTTCTAGAGTGTTCACAAGGTTTCTCTATAGCCATATAAGGAATACTGTCCCGTACTCTGGCGGCCATGTTTTTCAAAGGACAGGAACCATTTTTGAACTCAACCAACATAGCACTTAGACAAACATTTTGACAAAGTTACATCAAGATTTTGCATCAAATGTGACTTCTACAGTGTTCACAAAGTTTTTATTTTTTTTGACCTAGTGACCTTGTTTTTGACCCAGCATGACCCAGTTTCGAACTCAGTTGAGGTATCAATGGGACAAATGTTCTGACCAAATTTCATGAAGATCCAACAATAAATGTGCCTCTAGAGTGTTCACAAGGCAAAATGTTGACGACGGACGATGCAAGACTGACAAAAGGCGATCACAAAAGCTCACCATGAGCATGTTGTGCTAAGGTGATCTAAAAAAAGGGAGATAATTCAAAAACTACGGCCGAAAGAGTAATGGTTCATGTTCACTGCACTTCTTCTAGTTGCCATCTGTTTATATTTCTAGTTTCAAGTAAATCCCTTCAGTAGATTGAGAGTTATGCTGCGGACAAAAATTTACTTTGAAATTAAATAACGGGAGATAATTCAAAAACTAAGGTAGATAGAGTTATGGTTCTTAGTCACTGCACTTCACCTTCTTGCCCTCTGTTTATATTTTAAGTTCTAAGTAAATCCCTTCAGTAGATTTAGAGTTATGCTCCGGACAAAAATTTATTAAACAGTTAAAAAAGTATAGACACTAAAGTTATACCTAGCTTTCCAAAATTTTTAGTTGCCTGGCCGGTCACAAATCTGGTTGTAGTATCAATTTCATGCTTTTTAAGAGCAGCAAAAGCTTCTGCTTGCGTGGGATATGCGGCTATCGTCATGACTGTTAGATTTACCTGGAAATAGTTGAACAAATACTATTATTTCAAATTAATAGCTATTTCTCACGTTTTACACCCTTTTAAAATTTTATTTAAGTAAAAATGGAACATTATAAGTTAACAAGAAGGCCATCAGGCCCTAAGGCGCTCACCTGAAAGCCAAAGGAACTAGACTATTCTGAAAAAAATGCAAGCTGATTCATGAAGATTATTTTGGACCAAAAAAGTGACTTTTAACATGTTTTTTTTTATATTTGACCTTGTGACCTAGTTTTTGAGCTCATATGACCCAGCTTCAATCTCTGGCAAAATTTCATTGGGACAAATGTTCTGACCAATTTTCATGAAGATTGGCCAATAAATGTGGCTTACATAGTGTCAACAAGTTTTCACTAAAGCCATATAAGGACAACTGCCCCCCCCCCACCCTGGCGGCCATGTTTTTCAACAAACCATAACCATTTTCAAACTCACTCAAGCTATTGTTAGAACACATGTTCAGATCATGTTTCATAAAGATTGGATAATAAATGTGACTTCTAGAGTGATAACAAGGTTTTGTAGTAAATAGCCATTTAAGGAAAAATGCCAAGCCCCCTTGCGGCCATGTTTTTTAACTGATCTCAACCATTTTTGAACTTAGCCCAGATATTATTAGTTCAAATATTCTGACCAAGTTTCATGAGCATTGGACCACAAATGTGACTTCTAGAGTGTTAACAAGGTTTTACCATACAGTAAAGACATATAAGGAAAACTGCACCGCCCCATGGCGGCCATGTTTTTCATTCAACTAGAACCATTTTCAAAACAGTCCAAGATATTATTAGGACACATGTTTTGACCAAGTTTCATGAAGATTGGTCTAAAAATGTGACTTCTAGAGTGTTAACAAGGTTTCACTATAGCCATATAAGGAAAACTGCCACGCCCCCTGGCGGCCACGTTTTTCAACCAACTGGAACCATTTTCGAACTTGTCCAAGCTATTATTGGCACACATTTTCTGACAAAGTTTCATGAAGATTGGACTAAAAATGTGACTTGTAGAGTGTTAACAAGGTTTTACTATAGCCATATAAGGAAAACTGCCACGCCCCCTGGCGGCCATGTTTTTCAACCAACCAGAACCATTTTCGAACTCATCCAAGATATTATTGGGACACATGTTCTGACAAAGTTTCATGAAGATCAGACAATAAATATGACTTCTAGAGTGTTAACAAGGTTTTACTATAGCAAACTGCCACGCCCCCTGGCAGCCATGTTTTCAATCAACCAGAACCATTTTTGAACTCGTCCAAGATGTTATTGAGGAACATGTTCTGAGTAAGTTTTATGAAGATTGGACAATAAATGTGGCCTCTAGAGTGTTAACAAGGTAAATGTTGACGACGCACGACGCACAACGGACAAAAGACGATCACAATAGCTCACCATGAGCACGTTGTGCTCAGGTGAGCTAAAAAGTGTAACAGGTCTATACAATTTGTGTTGTGTAACCGATTTCTTGAATGTAGGGTGGTGTATCAGTTGTGACTAGTTCTACACGGTTTATTATGCTGGGTTTTACGTTTTGAGATTGAAGGCTCAAATATCAATGGGAATCTTGTATATATTCTAACATCTTAGTGACAGGTATGGTCATGTTTGTTTAAAGGTATCAGTCCCTGTGTATTTCCTGCATTTATGGCCCAACTTGCTCCTATTTTCTTCTTTCCTTTTTGATAAAATTTATGAACTGTCAATAACTTTTGCATTGGTTGTTGCGCATCACTTTCACCTTGAAATATAAAATTAATATTACAGCAGTCACAGCGCCAACCTTCCCAAGGCTGAGAGAGGTCTAGAGTAGCTCATACTATGTAAGTTATATATGCATTTTGTCAAAGTAACGACGTATAAACACTATTGTTATTGTCACTGTGTTGTTTTCAGGATACCTATGTTTAAAGTTAATCTGAACGTGCAGTCAGATTGGAGCCGACCTAGCATTTCTACGAGTTCGAGACGTTTTTCTTGTAGTTTATGTTGGCAAGTAGCCGTTTGTGGTCATTTTTCGTCACTAGGCATCCTTTCTCAACAAAATTTGTACATAGTTAACAAAAATTGACAGCCATTGAGGCACTTAATGGCTTAAAAATGTTGATGTAGGTGATTTTCCTGTGTCAAGAGATACCTACCTTGTTTATATATATTATATCAGATTTTTTTTTGGATAAAAAAAGTTGTTTTATGACACATTGATAGTGTTAAAGTGACTTGGACATGCGCCCAATAGATTCATTGTTATTGTTTTGAGTTTGTTTCCAGATTTTCGCTCATGCGGGATGCACTGGTAGGCAAAACCATGGGTTACAGTAACGAAAAACATATGGATGACGACACTTTGTTTAGTCAATAAATCAGAAAAGAAACTCCGAAAAAACAACACCTAGATAATATTTCAAAAACATAATATTTAGTGCCAAAAGAATTTATTAATACATTTATATTTGCATCTTAAAAGAACGCATCATTAACATCAAAGTAAAGATTGTCTGAAGACTGCCAAAGACCGACAATTTGACACAACAAAGAGCTTCATGCATAAGCCGTATTATCATTTGCAGAAAAGCTTCAATAAATTACAATATTGATACATCTGATTATAAAATTATAATTATCAATGGCATGAGTACGCTAAAGGCGACTTATGGTTTGCGCTCTGTGTGTCAGTCTGTCAGTCAGTCTGTCCGTCACACTTTTCTGGATCCTGTGATAACTTAAAAAGTTCTTCATATTTTTTCATGAAACTTGAAACATGGACAGATGGCAATATGGAGATTGTGCACGTCAATTCATTTTGTTCCTACATCAAACAAGAGGGCCTGAAAGGCCCAAAGTCGCTCACCTGAGATTCAAAGGAACTGACCTGTTCTGTGCAGCCCAAGATGTCATTAGAACAATATGTTCTTACCAACTTTCATGACTATAGTGAACACCATGGCAGCCACGTTTTTCAACAGACCAGAACCATTTTCATACACATCCAAGATATCATTTAAACAAATATACTGACAAAGTTTCATGAAGATTCATATAAGGAAAAATGCCCCGCCCACTGATGGCCATGTTTTTCATGCAACTGGAACCACTTTTGAACTTGTCCAAATATCATTGGGACAAATCTTTTGACAAAGTTTCATGATGATCGTACAATAAATGTGGCCTCTAGAGTGTTAACAAGGTTTAACTATAGCCATATAAGGAAAAATGCCACGCCCGCTTGGCGGCCATGTTTTTCCACCAACCGGAACCATTTTCGAACTCATCCAAGATATCATTGGGACAAATCATCTGACCAAGTTTCATGATGATCGGACAATATATGTGGCCTCTAGAGTGTTAACAAGGTTTTACTAAAGCATGATATATAGCCATATTAGGAAAAATGCCCCATCCCCTGGTGGCCTTGTTTTTTTAGCAAGTAACCATTTTCGAACTCATCCAAGATATCATTTGGACAAATCTTCTGACCAAGTTTCATGAAGATCAGAAAATAAATGTGGCCTCTGGAGTGTTAACAAAAATTTTACTATAGCCATATAAGGAAAAATGCCCCGCCCCTTGGCAGCCATGTTTTTCAAGCAAACGTAACCATTTTAGAACTCATTCAAGATATCATTGTGACCAACCTTCTGACCAAATTTCATGAAGATTGGAAATAAATGTGGCCCCTAGAGTGTTCACAAGGTTTAACTATAGCCATAGCCATATAAGGAAAAATGCCCCGCCCCTTGGCAGCCATTTTTCAAGCAAACTTAACCATTTTCAAACTCATCCAAGATATAATTGAGGCCAATCTTCCACCCAAATTTCATGAAGATTGGACAATAAATGTGGCCTCTAGAGTGTTAACAAGGTTTTACTATAGCAATATAAGGAAAACTGCCCCGCCCCCTGGCGGCCATGTTTTTTCACTGATCTGGACCATTTTCGAACTTGTCCAAGATATCAATGAAACCAATGTTTTAACCAAGTTTCATGATGATTGGGCAAAAATTGTGACTTATAGAGTGTTCACAAGGTTTCTCTAAAGCCATATTAGGAATACTACCCCGCCCCCTGGCGGCCATGTTTTTCAACGGACCGGAATCATTTTTGAACTCAACCAACTAATCATTTAGACAAACATTTTTACAAAGTTACATGAACATTGGGCATCAAATGTGACTTCTACAGTGTTCACAAGGTTTTTCTTTTTTTTGACCTCGTGACCTAGTTTTTGACCCAGCATGACTCAGTTTCGAACTCAGTCGAGGTATCAATGGGACAAATGTTCTGACCAAATTTCATGAAGATCAGACAATAAATGTGGTCTCTAGAGTGTTCACAAGGCAAAATGTTGACGATGGACGTCGCACGACGGACAACGCACAAAAAGCGACCACAAAAGCTCACCATGAGCACGTTGTGCTCAGGTGAGCTAAAAATGTTGTTGCTATGGCAACAAATGTAAAATATTTCATTTTTTTTAAATGACAATGGTGGAGTTTTACCGGTAGGGGGCCATATTGTGTGGCAATCTCTTGTTTAATGTGTCAACGGGTTAGTTTTCCGAGACAAATACCATTAGGGCTAATTTTTATATGTGGTTTGTTGGCATGTTGAAAAATAAAATCTAAATATAATCTTTTAAATATAAATGATCACGCTATATTTCTTCCCATCAATTGTGTCTTTCTTTTGCCTACCAATGCAGTCCAGTGTAAACACACAGGTGCGCGTGACGTCACGCGTGAACTGGTCTATACCTGTGGCTGGGAGTTGGATAATTGCAACTACCTCTTGTTTAAAATGTAAACTACCCCTACAGCCAGCAGGCTCTGTTTCAAATTTCCATTGAAGTTTACAGTGCAAAACGATGAATGAGCAATGATGTCTTTATTCAATTGCTATAAAGATGTCCAATGACGGACCATCGTTAAAACATGACTCTAAAATAGTTTAAAGTTCTTGTTTTGCAGTTAAAAAAGTTAATTGTTCCAGTTTTGAAAATGTAAATACGTTAGGTGAAAGTTCGGATAGTTTATCTGATGTTAATTTGTTTGAAATCCAAAAACATGTTGAAAATGAATATCTTCATTTGGTTTTGAATGATGATGAAAGCAGCATTTGCAGCAACGAAAGTACTGTAAGTTCAAATGATCATAGTGGTTCAAGTATAAACTCTGTGTCAAGTGATACTGAATTGTACATGGATTCTTCACATAATGACTCAAACTCTACGGAAATATATACACATGTATACGAATTCTTCCTCTCAAAATTTGTCAAACTCCAGTACAAACTTTAGTTTTGAAAAACATGAAGGTTTAAAGTGCATTTACACAAATGCGGATAGTATTAGAAATAAATGGTCTGAATTGGAAACCCTTGTTTTTATTCACCAGCCTGACATCGTTGGACTCACAGAAGCGTTTCCTTAAACTTGTGACTCTTTGAATATTGAACATTTTGAACTACAGGGTTATAAGCAATTTGTTTATCCAAGATTTATTGGTAAAAATTTCAGGAGAACACTTTTATTTATAAGAAATGGTATTGAAGCTGAAAGCTATGAGAAACTGAACTTAATTTCTAGTCAAGAGGCATGTTGGTGTCAAGTAAAGATAAGCAAAAATGAAACTGTTCTTGTTGGTTTAGTTTATCGTTCGCCAAACTCAGGAAATGAAAACAATAATAAGTTGAACGAGCTAATGGCAGCCGTTGGAAAATGAAAATCATGTGAAAAAAGTGGTAATGGGTGACTTTAATTATAAAGACATAGACTGGAATCATTGGGTATCGTCTGCACCTGAAACTCATATAATAAGCCATGAATTTATTGAATCAGTGAGAGATAGCTTCTTACACCAAAATATTAACTTTCACACACAATTTATAGGAACAACAGCCCAGTATTTTGGACCTTGTAATTTCAAGTGATGAACTTTTTATAAATGAATTGAGACACTATTCTCCTATTGGCAAAAGTGACCACATTGTAATTTCATTCATTATGGACTGTTGTAATCAGGTAAATAATGTTGAAAAAGAGACATTTTTGTACGATAAAGGGAATTATGATGCATTAAATGAAGAATTGTCAAGTGTAAATTGGGAAGAAGAGTTCAGAGACAAAACTATACATGAAAATTGGTCATTAATAAAAGAGATACTAGCGAAATGTGTAGAAAAGGCATGTTTCTAAAAAGAGACATAAACCTCAAGTTACATCGAAAAAGAACAGACCACTATGGATGACTAAATTGGCTCTTAAAGCCATAAGAAAAAAACATAGGTCATGGCAAAAGTATATTAATACTAGAGAACACATTCATTTTAAATATTATTGTAGGGACCGTAACACAGCTACAAGTGCATGTAGGCAAGCAAGAAATGACTTTGAAAATAATATATATCGGAGGAAAACAATCCAAAAGCTTTTTATAAGTATGCAAATTCAAAGCATAAAGTGCAAGTAGGAATTTCAAACTTGAAAAGGACTAATAGAGGATTTACTGAAAATGATAAAGAGAAGGCAGAAGAACTGAACTCATTCTTCAAACGTGTATTTGTAGTTGAAGATTTGAATAATATTCAAGATGCAAATGACAGGAGTAATGGTTTAAACATTGGTGAACTAATGATTGATGAAAATAAAGTTATGAAATTACTAGAAAATTTGAATACCTTGAAATCCTATGGACCTGACCTTATTCATCCTAGAATTTTGATAGAATGTAGAAGCAACTTAGTTGTCCCACTTACAATGATTTTCAAACTATCTTATGAAATTGAAACTGTTGTTGAAGATTGGAAATCTGCACATGTGAAAGCATTGTTTAAGAAAGGTGCCAGAGATGAAGCTGGTAACCACAGACCCATAAGTTTTACTTGTATACCTTGCAAAATGATGGAAAAACTTGTTAGAGACTGTATAGTTTCATATATGAACTCAAATAACATGTTTTCAAATTCTCAATTTGGTTTCCGTTCTTTACGTTCGTGTGCTCTACAACTTTTAGACGTGATGGAAAAATGGTCTGAATGGATAGACGAGGGTAACAGCTTTGACTGTATTTATTATGATTTTAGCAAGGCATTTGATACAGTACCACACTACTGATTGATGAAGAAATGAGAGTCTTATGGTATAAATGGCAAAATTTTGAACTGGGTAAAAGCTTTTCTTACTAACAGGAAACAACAAGTTATTGTAAATAACAGTAAATCTGAATGGTGCAATGTTACAAGCGCCATACCACAAGGAAGTGTTTTAGAGCCCACCCTTTTCTTAGTTTACATAAATGACATTGAGGACTTAATTGAAAGTACCATTAGACTTTTTGCAGACTATACAAAACTATTCAATATTACACAATCACGACAAGATACGGACCAAATTCAAAGAGACAATGACAAATTATGTAATTGGAGTGATACTTGGCTTCTAAAATTTAACACTGAAAAATGTGGAGTAATACTTTATGGAAAAAATAACCCAAAGAAGACTTATTTGCTTGGAACAGGATCCGAAAGAAATAAAATTTCAAGTAAAACACATGAAAGGGATATAGGGATTATATTCAGTCCTGATTTGAAATTTATAGAACATTTGAACCAGTGTATAAATAAAGCCAACAGCCAAATAGGACTAATCTTCAAATTAATACAAAACAACTAAGGAAATTACGCAAGTTGTTTATCAGACCTCACTTGGAATATGGTAATATAATTTGGTACCCACGATTCAAAAAAGATATAGAAGTTGTGGAATGAGTACAAAAACGTGCGACTACATAAGTATACTATGTTAGACACTTGCCATACATTGAAAGACTTAAAATTTTGTAAATACCATCCTTGTCATATTGTCCTTTCCGTGGAGACATGATTGAAGTTTTTAAAATCTTGAATAAAAAAGAAGACATTGAATTTGACAGATTTTTTTAATGAACAATACTATAACAAGGGGTCACTGTTTCAAACTCAAGAAGAAATCTTGTAGAAAAGACACCAGAAAATACTTCTTTTCTCAGAGAGTGATAGATCCGTGGAATTCGTTGTTACTGCGCCATCCCTAAATACTTTTAAGAACAGATTGGACAATTACATTGGTGACAAAATGTACTCAGTTATACCGGAGACTACCTGGATTAACGAACATGAGGGGGCTATTAGAAGCTGATCCAGCTTGCAGCCCTAACCGGATATGTATGTATGTATGTATTGTTTAACAAAGCCTCTACGCATCCAAATTACTATTCCATTTTACAATATTTAAAGACACGCTGCAACAATCAATAAATTGAATTGTCCTTCTAAATTTTTTGATCTAACTAATCTTGCAAAAAAATAATTACTCTCAAATAAAAAAATCACAAAATGTTTGGAAATTCGGTTTAGTTGCTGTTGTTTTTCTGCTGTTATTATTTTTCGAAATTATTAGACGCTGTCGACCAGATATCCAGTCTATTCGTACCGACGTCAATTCGCCTGTGTTGTCAACTGGTACTCAAGTAAACTCGAGCTTCATGAATTGACAAAGACTTACAGCGAGGCCTCGCCTTAGCGCATCCATATAAGAACATTCGCACAACTAGGTCTTTAAAATGTGTGGAAATTCAGGTTTCTCTTCTGTTTTCATTTTGGTCTCAGGTCGTTTCGCCCTCAAACCTGTTCGCCCTAGTTCACCTTGAGTCGTTTCGCCCATGGTCGTTTCGCCCATACAAGTGGGTTGTTTCGCCCTTATTTAATTCTAATAATTCTAATAATATATTATGGTTTTGTAAATTTTGTTTCGATCTGAATAGTACTTTTTAACATATATGATTATTTGATTATTACAAATTTGATTATTGCGCAGTTATCCGTTATCTAACGGAAACATTTTGATACGTTATGTTACAAACTAATAAAGTATCACGATTAATTAGTTTGGCAGAGGTATCATACGTTTATTTGCCAATCAACATAATTTCGGGACCAATTACAATTATCAAACAATCTTAGATAGGAAGATGGGAAGACGTGTGATCAGATGATTAGCACAGAAACATTAATAGAAGATATTATAAAGACGTTATATTGTTTTTATAAACAATGTATTTCGTGTGATCAGATAGTCACACCTCGCCAACATGCCATCACATGTGGTTTATGTGACAGATGGCAACATCGGACATGTGATACAGGTACGAGATGCTTATATATTAATTTTAACAGACATTTCCCCAGACGGTTTAAGCACAGCGGGCCCGCAGTGCCTGGACTTCAAAATCCATTGCGCCGCGGCGCTTGATTTTCAGATAATGACGTCGCAATGCTTGAAAAGTTTACAAGCCATTGCAAGCTCTGATCCGAATGTTGTCTGCATTCTGGCATCGACCAATCCTTATAAGTTTAATGTTCACAATAATACATTTGATAAGACGTGAGCACGATTTATGGGTCGTTTATAGGGGTCAATGATGTTGTGTATCCCCTAATAATGGTCTATAATGATCGATTATTACCGGTACACGTGACGTAAGAGCAATTGAAGGTATGCTCGATTTTGTTGTTGTTTTATTTTAATTGCACACGACTATTCACAAAATAAACAGTCAACGTTGTTTGTTGCGGTAGTGCGTACTTGAATAACAGAACATAACACGTGTTTTATTATTACTTGCAGTATAACAAAACACAGCGTGATTAAGAAGATTTATGTCACGTTAATCATATAACTTTAGTAAAACACGGTATACATTTCAGCGTAATTTAAGTTATATTTACAATTAATTAAAGTCAAACGTCTAACTTGATTTCTCCCGCAAACTTACAATGTTTTCACACTATTTTCTCAAATTAACATCACCAACTTAACATGCAATTCACATCAAATAGCTTATTCGATATTTTCGGAAAACGCTAAATATCTGCAACAAAGTTTTCTTTAGTTTTGATGCACGAAATAATGATACGATCGAATATACGACCAGTCCCTGTGTCTGGGAAATCTGCAATTGCACATTTCTTTGTCAGTACTACTAATTATCGTCGCTGTCAGAGAGTGAAATAAGTGAAAGTGAAAGTGTCAAGGACGTTTTAGTGATCCTGAGACCTCCAACCCACGAACCAAAAGTCTCAAACAGCGAGTCAGTGGTAGCAATATTGTCCAATGTTGTCCATGGAAACATAAGTTGAAGGAGGTAAGAATATCTTTACTTAACTAAACTTTTTGTAAGTATGTAGTGAAATCAACGCAAAATGAAATCGCACGTGAATAATTATTAAAAACAGACAGATATTGTGTTGAATCAAATATGAGACACTACCGATGATAACATTTTAATATAAAAGCATATCTTAACGTAACTTTATAAACATATACTAGACTTTAAAATAAAACAGTTGTTCGAAAAATAATCCACCCTTTTGTAGGTTTATTGAGCTCTATGTGTATTCTTCACATGTGCAGATCAGTGCGTTCAGAAAAAAAATCGGTACTGCTCCTTGGTTACTTGACTAGACTGTCAATAATATATGTAATAACAAACGAAAAATGATTTTTTGCTTAAGAATCTCTTAGTGTTAAGTCAATGAGATTTAACATTCTAATTTCAGAATAATTTTACATTTTGTTTGTTTTTCAGACTGCGAGTAGGCTCAAGCACAATGAAAGGGGGTAAACAAACAGAAAATTCTGCTCGCCTGAAGTCTGCTGTCCTCAATGCTCTGGTGATGGTCAGCATTGAAGGACCAGACAATGAGGCAGTGGAAGAATGGTGGATGCCTGGCACCAGGAGATGCCTCGGGGAACAGGCGTTCCAAAGGAAAATTGTATATATGTACACGTGTGGTAAAAAATGTAACTTTATTATTGTGGTGTTTTTTCAATCATTTTAGTGCGTTCTACTGCCTACTGTTATTTTTCTTGTTATTTTATAATATAAAATATGACTTTAATATTATCAATTGAGGAAAAATAAATAAACAATAAACTTGTTTTAATGTTTTCATAGCTCCAAATTAGAGTGTATTTTATATAGGAACATGAAGAAAAAAGTGGTTAAATAGCTCCTTAGTTAAGTTTTGTGTATTGTGATTAAGAAAATGTAGAAAAAAAGAAAGCTTAATGGCACTCTTTTGAATCAACCCCCATTCCGCCATGTCTTGCCGCTGTGCTTGACCAAAATCCTGGGGAATTCCTGATATTTTATTTATATTTCGCGTCAACGGTATTTGTCTGCATGTTGTCGTTGCTGTCAGAATTGTTTTTAAATGGTTTTATAAATTTTTAAGTAAGAGACTCATTTTAAAAAGTGAGAAAAAGGAAAAAGTAGGAGATCAGCACATTTTTCATTATTTTCCGTTTCCGTAATGAAAATTTCTGTTAATATCTGCTGTATATACTGTTTCAGGGAATATAGGTTGGACTTATTTTATCCCATCAATCAAGTCATTACTACAATTTTATAATTTTGTAAAACAAATAATATAATACTGTATAAAACAATATCCCATTCCGCTTGTGACAAGCTAAAGATAAATCCTTTTAAATCGCTGTATGTATAAAAACTAGGGCGTAAAGACCCAGGAATTAGGGCGAAACGACCCAGGGCGATCATGAGCAAAACAGAAATAATTACGAATTCATAAGCTGACTGATTAAAATTACTGTGTGAATACTGCTGTGCTTTTTTATGTATTTGATGCGGAATTACTATTGTAAGATGTGCATGCTGATTATAAACTAATGTTATTATTATTGAAGTGTTTATTTTCATATACTTATGATATTCATATGGGGATGATATTGGAAACTAAATAAACTTAACATAGCACAAACACAACAAGCATCATTGGGTTTATTTTGTTATCTGGATCTGGATGGGTACGTTGCAGTGCCTTTCGGCATCGGCGCAACGGTAGAGAGGGTGGTTAGTCCCACTGTAGGACAGTTGACCTGAAACTGCCAACTGTGTCTGCGCGCACTACACGTTCTTCTAGCTTGTTCTGGGCTATTAATGTCTTGTCTTAGGGAAAACAAAGAGTTTTTATATTATGGGGGTTTACACTTGATTGGTATGAAACACTTAGAGTTTTTGTCCGCTTTAAAATCAGAGAAAGTCTTCGGGGTAACTCTGCGTTATGATTGCCGGACTGGGGTAAGGAAGTCTTGGCTAGGCATGGCTGGTACCAGCCCTTCAACCACCTTATAGAAGAAGATCAGTCTGTTGGACTTTTATTCTCTCCTTGGGGGATGGGATCTTCATACGTTTAGCATATTCACGCAGCCAGTTTTGTGGTGGTATAATCTCCAGTGATGAATATCGTCGATTGTTTTTGGATTTTTTTCAACTTTGTCTACTTCTTTTCGGAGGTGTGCATCACAGATAATTGAGCTGTATTCTAGAGTTGACCTTGCTAGGGCGAAGAATGCTGCTTTGCGACAGTGTTCCGGGCAATGTTTCAAGTTGCGTCTAAGGAAGCCAAGTTTAGAATTTTCTCTTTTATTGATCTTGTTTATATGTGAACTCCATGATAGGCCATCTGATAAACTTACTCCGAGTATGGGGTTTATGGGATTTTTTAAGGATATTGTTATTAAGCTGGTAGAATTTGCAGGTTTTCTGGTTGATGGTTAGGATATAGCATTTTTGGCATTGAATTTCATTCCCCATGTATTGGCCCAGATTTCTAGATTATTCAAATCCGGCTGTAAATTTCATGGTCCTGAAAATTTCTGACGGTGCGGTACAGTAAACAGATATCCGAATAGGCGGACTGAGGACTTGACTGAGTCGTGTAGATCGTTGATGTGACAGAGGAATAGCAGGGGGCCAAGGACTGTGCCCTGTGACTGTTGCCGGATCCGATTCTCTCCTTCGACAACAACTTTCATGCTCCTGTCTGTACGGAAGTTTTCAATCCAGTGGTTAATGTTACCATTGATGCCGTACTGCTCCAGTTAATATAGGAGCTTTTTATGTGGGACAATATCGAAGGCCTTGCTGAAGTCCAGTAGAGCCATGTCTATCTGCTCGCCAGAGTCATAGTTGTTAAGAAGGTCGTGGACAGTGGTCAGTTATTGCGTTTCGCATGAGTAACCAGAACGAAAGCCATGGTAAAGTTTAATTAGGATGCTGTTTTTTCTCCAGGTGGTTTAGGATGTGCTTGCATATAATATGTTCGGATCTATTTGTACGCAGGCCGCAACAGTTCGCGGTTAACAAACGTAGATTTGTCTTGTTCCGATGGGTGACCTGGTTGGAGGTATGCTGTTCACTGGAGTTTCCATGTGAGCTGTTTTGTGGAGGAGGTTCTGTTTTTGATGAGGGCTGCTAGCGTGTAGTTGACTGAAGCAGGTTGACGTTACTGAGATGAAGAAGGTATCTCTATCAAGAGGAGGTGTACAAACGGCTGAGGTATGAAGTTCGAAGCTGTTATGAAACAACTGTTTTATTAACATGCACACTCAGATTTCATATGCATCTTATCAATATTAGTAATAACATATATACAAAATTGAAGAAATTTCTTAACATAAATTAACTCGAAAACGAAAACACGAAGTGGAATATCGGAGATACACGCTACTAAAAACGGTGAAATTTGTATAGCTACTAGTGAACAAGAAAGGTATAGGTTATAGCAACATTCTTTACAAGTGTATTTACAGAATAAACTGATAAAAAAGATACTATGGAGAACATAAACATTGAGAAATTATTAAATGATGATGAATTTAAAACAGAAGAAGTGAAGAAACAACTTACCACATTCAAGTCTCCAGGTCCAGACCAAGTCCACTCGATTGTATTGTCAAAGCTGTAAGATATAATTCATATATCTCTGTGTCATATTCAATAGTTCCTTCAAGTCAGGCATTGTGACTATTTAATGGAAGATTGGCTAGATTGCAGCATCCTTTAAGAAGGTGATACAAAAACAAACTTCAAACTACAGTCTTAATAGTGTACTCTAAAATTGATGAAAACAAAATTATCCGTAAACGTATACCCGGTAGTTGACCATATGAACTGTAATGTTTTATTCAGTGATGGACAGTTTGGATTTATAGGAGCCCGATCAGCCAACCTCAGAGTTATGGACCACTGGGCTAGTATATCAGAGATCGAGGCGGTGAAATTGACACAATAAATACGGACTAAATGGAGGCGTTCGACAAGGTCCCGCACACACTTTTAATATATAAATTTAAAACATTTTAGGCAACTGTAATAAAGGGCCCAAGTCTATGGGAACTATTTCCAAAGTCACGAAGTGAAATTCCCCAGGGAACTGTTTTAGGACCCATCCTATTTGTGGTGTTCATTAATGACTTACCAAAATATGTGTACTCTTACGTTTTCATGTTTGCAGATAATACTAAGATATACTGTGAGACATCCACCAAGTCTGATCTGTTAATTCTACAGGATGATATAAATACACTTTTTCGAGTGGAGCAAAAAAAGGTTGTTTAAGTTGCATCGTGAGAAGTGTAAATTATTTCCAATATTTTTAAAAAAGACAAGATCCTATACTTTGCCCAAATGTGAAGGAGGCAATGTTTCTAAACTTGTAACTTGCTAATTTGATAAAACGCCTATTTATATAATTATATTCAATGGCGTTGTACAAAACATATATATGTACATAATATTGATAAAAATTAAGAGGTATTGATAATATTATGCAGCATAGAGAGTGTTGCAAATTAACAATGTGTTGGTGTAACAATAGACACAAAACTGAAATTTGATGAACACATACAAAACCAAGTTAATAAAGCCAAAATCATGGGATTAGTCAGACGATCGTTTAAATATCTGGATACTAGAAGCTTCAGATTATTCCATCGTTAGACCACATGTACAATATGCTAATAGCGTATGGAGTCCATCTAAAATTAAAGACATAGAGAGCATTGAAAATTAACAACGTAGAAGTCATCCTTTGAAACTTAAAACACGGATGTAAACGTGACGATTTTAAGAACTTTAATTTCAAATGAAACCGTATTGTAAACGTGTTGAATAAATAACCAAGTGCGGTCGTTATAGCCAAGAACACTGACACATATAAAAGACACCTGGACAAATATTGGATTGATCATCCTAAGATGTGTGACTATAAAGCTGAATATAACATAATTATATCCGGAAGTAACACATTGAGATAAGTAAAAAGTGAGAACGAAGAAGAGGCCACTATAGAGGTTCCAAACACCAGCGGGTGTAAACCACCAAAGGAAAGGTAACCTAATATATTATACACGTGCGGGTGACGGTACCACCGCAAACTTCGGAGAGCGTGTTTACTACCAAAAAAAGCTTAACATATGGCTAATTTGAATAAAAAATTCTAATTCCTCTGCATAATAAAAAGATAAATATTCATTAAATAATTGTAACAAGCTATGAAAAACACCGATCAATGTTGTAGTGTAAGGGATATCGGTATCAATTGAATATGCGTTTGTTCCAAATAAACAATAATTGTTATATTGAAACCCAATATAATTCATAAGTATAATTAACATTCTACACAATTCGTTATTTAAAGCGAGATAATACGATTTTTTGTGTGAAATTGTAATATATTGATAAAATATCTTACAATGACACAAAACACGGTGAAAAGGCGAATACCACAACTTTTCCGCTCACCGTCGAAATTTTATACTTATGACAAGAGCACCGTATCCTTCTGTCGAAAACATGGCCGCAAACATTTTTGCGAGCCCAGAAATGAAAGAAAAAAACGAGAAAAGAAGGTAAGTTTGTAATATGAAGATATTCCATCAAACGAAGTATATACTTTACACCTAATGCCGTTTACCGCATCAAAATTGAGTCGCTATTAACTTCAAAATAGTGAAAACAGTTTGAGCATGTCGGGAAAGAAGTGACTGTAATGACGCCAATAATCGTATTTTTTGCAGATTTTAAACTTTTTAAATGAAAGATTTTTTTTGTTAAACGGTATTTTATGGTAGAAGAATCAATATACAACACATTATGGCATGCTTTATTGAATATAACTTTGATTTTTACATTTACACGTGTTAGCAAGTATGCACCGCTCAACACTGACATTATAGAAATATGAACACCGCTCAACAATGTCCATAAAAGCACCGCATCTTTATGATTTTTTTGGCACCGCTTTATTCCGATATGTTTTCTTTCAGAAGGAAGAGACGTTCAAATATATGTTTGAACAAACACAAAAACAACAAGAAAATCAGACTCTTTCCTCCGGTTGCTGAATATTACAATGTACTTTGAAAATATTTGGTTAATATTTTATATTTGAAAATAATTGTGTTTTTTTTTAATACTTGACGGAAATAACTATATATGATTCAAACCCTTTACATCTCGTTAAAACGGACCGCGCTGTAATGTCTTATCTATGGAGACATGCACTCACAAGCTTCTATAGACAAGAATCAATATACAACACATTATGGCATGCTTTATTGAATATAACTTTGATTTTTTCATTTACACGTGTTAGCAAGTATGCACCGCTCAACACCGACATTATAGAAATATGAACACCGCTCAACAATGTCCATAAAAGCACCGCATCTTTATGATTTTTTTGGCACCGCTTTATTCCGATATGTTTTCTTTCAGAAGGAAGAGACGTTCAAATATATGTTTGAACAAACACAAAAACAACAAGAAAATGAGACTCTTTCCTCCGGTTGCTGAATATTACAATGTACTTTGAAAATATTTGGTTAATATTTTATATTTGAAAATAATTGTTTTTTTAATACTTGACGAAAATAACTATATATGATTCAAACCCTTTACATATCGTTAAAACGGACCACGCTGTAATGTCTTATCTATGGAGACATGCACTCACAAGCTTCTATAGACAGTCTCAAAAATTTTATAATTGTAACCCCTTTGTTTCTAATATAAGTAGGCGAGAGCATCTTTGGTATATATCTTAGGTTTTGGCCACAAACACCATATTCATATTTCAGTAAATTTAACCAATGCTACATCACTTTGTACACTCTATACATAACTAGACTTATTATTTCCTTCGGTAAGTTTTACACCAACATTTGCTTATACCTTTTCATAATCGTAGCTGGACATTATGAATCTGAAATCAATCAATAATAATTATCAATAACGATTGTATTTTACCACAACAATATAGATAAACTGAAACATGAGACTTAAACATGTGCCCTCCACGTACTGGAAAGCAAGACAATCGATCCCGGTGAACCTTTTTTGGTGCAAGCATGCCATCATTTTCATCAATTCTGGGACATATAACTTTTATAACTGGAAGATTATCGTAAATAAATTCTGCTCAGGATGGCTCGTTCTAGTTTATCATTTGAAACCATGTGCAGAAGTTAGCGATGCCACGAATTTCAGTGACACGGAACATAAATACGGTGTTTATAATCAGTGTTGCGCGGTGCATCGATATTTATGTAAGTGATGCATGTTTTCACCAAACAATTAGGCCTTTAACAGATATTGAAACAAACAGGTTCGTATGGCATGCTTTTTTATGTATACAATGATTTAAGTCTGTTACATCAGGTCGGACATATCGACAATCATCTCATTTTTACATTTTTCTCACAAGTACAAATGGTGTCGAGCGCGACACGACTTTTTGTAAACACTATTTCAAAGTCATGCTTAACATTTCACGACTGGTCAACTTTTAAATAGACGACATATTGGTTCAGAAATTCGGCGGAGTGCTTCGCTAGTGGCAATCATTTTGCAGTGTCTTATAATAAAACATTTTGTCACCCACTTAGCTGATATTGCTTCGTCCTCCATGTTTCTTTTCGTCAGAAGCATACGGTGCTATTGTCAGAAGTATAAAATTTTGACGGTGAGCGGAATAGTTGTGAAAATCGCCTTATCACCGTGCAAAATAGATAAGAAAAATTATACATTGAAGACGAATTTTATAAAATGCAGCAAAGACAAATTAGCGCTCCGAGCTGATTGTGACGAAGATATTTCGTACATATTTTCCTACAATTATGCACTCGTCTTTTTAGTTAGTGTTCGTGTGTCGTATGAATAGATATCGTTGTAGGAATTTAAAATGAACCGTTAAACTAAATTTAGATTCACATCGTACATGCATTATTAACATGCTGGCGAATTCGACTGTACATACCATACGGCCCAGACCATACGGCCCAGATTCTCGGACCATATGGCCCAGATTATCGGACCATACGGCCCAGATTTGCGGACCATACGGCCCAGATTTGCGAAGCATACGGACCATATCTTTATAAATATTTCTTTCGTTAATATTTATTGCGTGTTCCTTCAATTTTGTATGAACCAATTTAAGAAAATATTAAAATTGTAGTATTTCATGTTCATTAAAGCATGTTTTATATTATTTCATCGTGTAAGGATTATCGGACTATACGGCCCAGATTTGCGGACCATACGGCCCAGATTTGGGAAGCATACGAACCATATCTTTATAAATATTTCTTTCGTGTTCCTTCAGTATTGTATGAATAAATTTAAGAAAATATTAAAATTGTAGTATTTCATGTTCATTCAAGCATGTAAGGACACAAATATGGATACCTTTGTAAATTCCTTTATAGTTTGTTATAATATCGACATCCAAAATACACATCAATATCAGACACACATATATATATAGAATACTTCTAAACAAACACACATTGTGGCGTCCGTCAGGATGGGTTTATTGGGGGTTTTTGTGAGTTATATTCGTACAACAAGAATGGTGGCAGTTTAAATATATATTTACACTTCTGCTCCCTCTTTCGAGCACCGGGTGGTAGGTTTGGGTCGTTTAATTCCTCCAACACACAACGGACAATGACGGGTGCACTCTCAAACACGTCACCTCGAGCTGCCGCTTGTAAGTAATTGAAAGCGAAACACATACTAGCAACTATTAAAAATGATTGAACATTTTATTTAATTCTGTAATTAAAGGCGAAACACATAATAATAAAGAGTTCGATTAGTTTTAAGTCCTGTATACTTTCGACGTTGAGCTAATAAAATAAAAATGTTTGGACATTTTATGACAGATAAATTAAATATAATTACCTCTTTCGCGTTCTGAACAGCAGTGAGAAGGCCGGGATTTGCTGGGTGACTGTGCCCCCGTGATCCTTTCACAAACGCATACCCAGTTTGCTTGATGACCGCCGGACAACCAGTTCCCTTTCCTCGGACGCTACATCGCCACTCCGTCACACCAGAGACCAGGGTTCTCTTCAACACAAACGCATAGCCTTCACTGGATGCTAGCTTCCGCGAACCTTTCTTGGAACCACCATCCACCACAGTGTATGTATGTGTTCCATGTAGGTGTACGACATAGTGGACGGTTTCATCGTTGAGGTCACTGAAAGAAATCATTGTTGATTACTTTATATTAATTAATATGAATAATACCAAATTAATTTAATCAAATAACAAATAAGTATGCGATATATACAATAAATTGAATAATGCATATATAATGCGGGCTTGTATAAGCTTTATTGCGGAATAAATGCTGTTGTTGTTATATAGAACTAAAGTATAAAGTAGAACAATTGTAATTGCTGTTATAATAAGAAGTAAAACATAGGAATGTTGTTATTATTTGTATAGAACAACAAATATTTGTATTTGTTTGATCTATTATTGTATATTATAATTATGATAACTTTTTAATTTGTCCACCCAATTAATTTATTCAATTAACAAATGAGTAAGTGATATATGTATATATATATATATATATATATATATATATATATATATATATATATATATATATATATATATATATATATTTTTTTTTATATATATAGATATCATATATGACTATAGTGATACATTATAATGTATTGCTATAATATGATTTTAAACATAGGAATAGCATTAATGTTATGAATTTTTAATCGGCCAACTTACGTCTCATCTTCTTTTGACTCCATGGAACGCTCAGGGCGACTAACGTCAAACATTGACGTTGAATGATCTGCTCCCACCGCGTCCATAGTATCCCCACTTCCTGATTCTTCGTGCAACAACAGAGCAGCCTGTGTTGCTTCAATGCCCGTCGGTGCATCAGGCACCCGCAGTACGTGGACGACTTCATCTACATCCATGTCATCATCAGAGGTATCGTAGTGACGACACCTCATACATACGAAACGCAGTTCATCCTGATTTCGAACCGCTTTGTCATATACCTCCTCCGATATCCCGGTGTTTCCACATCGGATATGATGCCACCGTTGGCACTTGTCACAAGTGACCGCTCTTGAGTTGGAGTAAATTCTCCTTAAGCAAATCAAACATGGAGCGCGGGCATTTTTTTTCGAATATGGTACCGTACTTTGTCCATACTTGATATTTATATTGTCTTCAATAATAACGATTGTCACATTTTACCTTTAAATAGTAATTAAAGACGTGCTCACTCTATTAGCATTAGTGTAATTATCAACATCAATCAATATTTACGTTATAAATAGCGCACCAGATGTGCAAACATAAGCCGTTGTTGTCTACAATTATAACGATTATCACACTTTACCTTTAATTGGTACTTACAGACGTGTTAATCCATTAGGGTATAATATCAATTACTGTAATAGATAAGATCAATCAGTAGGTGTCATAAATAAGGCGTATCCAATATACAAATGTACGAGTCACTTATTCGAGTTTCATACCCCTATTGCAATTATAATATATTTCATCAAGCGGCATGTATTAAATTTAATAATTATGTTATACATTTTTATTACCGTTTTCACCACGCGGCATGTATTAAATTTAATAAATATGTTATAAATTTTTATTACCGTTTTCACCACGCGGCATGTATTAAATTTAATAATTATGTTATACATTTTTATTGCCGTTTTCACCACGCGGCATGTTTTAAATTTAATAAGTATTTATTTACAACTTTATTAAAATATATTCTGTCGATTAAAGTGAATGTTTGCGTGGTGTGTACTGCTTACATAAATAGTTGATGACAACATTCAAATTAATTTAAAATCTGAGAGAAATAATAACTATTTCATTTCCCGTGTTATTTATTTTCAAAAGCGAAACACATACTAGCATGTATTTATTTTTTTTAACACATTTATAGTACAATGGTAGCACAGTATTGTAGTGTATTCGTGTTTTAGAATAATGTACATGACGTAAAGAAACATGTGGGCCGTATGGTCCGCAAATCTGGGCCGTATAGTCCGATAATCTGGGCCGTATAGTCTGGGCGGTATGGTCCATGGTTTGTATGGTCCGTATACCGGGAGGTTAGTGCCCCTTGTTTGCGAAAGTGCCATGAAAGTTTTATCTGAATTAGAATTCAGATCTGACAAAAAATATCACGGAAGAGATGAACATTTTAAAGATGGGCGGACGTATCATGGATCTGAGGAAAATTATTCAGGTAAAGGCATTATTTTGTGATGCACAGAGTGTTACATGCAATGAACACATAAGTTGGAAAGAGACCAGAAAAATGCTTTGCATGCCTTTTTTGGCGCGAAAATGTAGGGAACGACTAACAGTAACACTTAAAAGCACAGGTACTTGAAAAAAAAAATGTTCTTATATATATATAATAAGAGTAAAGGTACCCAACAATGATTTCACAGGTGTATTGAATAACACTATGCAACAGCATAAAAGATCAAACAATGCACACATATGTTGTTGTGGTTGCCAGCAGGAAGCGTCCATCTATGATAAAACACCTTTTATTTGATGAAAATCGCCCAAGTATGTCCAAAACAGCCAAAAGTTTCACAAATAGCACCCCAAAATCAAAGTGTGTACACCAAATATCGGCCCCAAAATTGCCATAAAAAAACACTGTACAATCACCGAAAAATTACATAAAAGCACCGAATAGCACCGAAAAGCACTCAATTTCTCTTGATACAGGGCTTTCCTTTGACCCGAGCTCCCGGGTTTTGACGCTTGTAAATTACAGAAGACCCCTTTTTGACTCTTGAGAAAATTACGTCATGCGTCACATTTGACCCGGGGGAATATACCGACTTGCGTCAACGAGATCAAAAGTTGTTAAGACTAAGCGATAATTGGCTCGGGGCGGAGTATCTCATTTAGCACGCGCTAATCATTAACGCCCGTTTCCAATCATCGAAGCACAAGTCCACCCAGTGGCGGAGTTTGGTTAATTAAGAAATCTAGTATTGACCAATTAAAACACTGCTGGTTCGATGACGCGTGTATTAACTTTCCATTATTTATCATAGCGTTTGTGATCAGCTGTTTGCGGAAAAGACGTGTATTAAACCCACCTAGTTGCAATAATCCAACTCCCAGCTATTGACCCTCTGAGCTGTACGTATGTACTCATAAAAGCTCAGAGCAGTCATCGAAATTCAGATTTAAATCTACAAGCAAGTCGGGCTAGTAATATGGGAATTTGTACTAGCCCGAGTCAGCTTTTACTAGCCCAAACATTTTTTTATTAAAATGCAGATAAAAATAACATAAAACATCAAAAGAAGCATTCATTTATTCAACAATCTTGAGAATACATTAAAACTCTCTGATTTATTTCATCCTCATCGACCTCCAAGTCAGCTTCCTCATCTGATCCAGACTCTTTTGTATCCTGAAACAAGAATAAATTACTTTCACACATGATTTCAATCTAATCAAAATTATAAATATATACATACAGTTTAGGTACAAATTAGCAGAACAGTATCCCATATACCCACGCAAAAGAGAGAGCAAACCACCAGAAAATAGAAACTTGAGTTGGCGCTCGCTTTCCAGGTTTCGCCCCCGCGACGTATTTCAATAACTGTTCGGCCATTACACCCTCTGTGTACCGAACGCAACGCAAAACATTTATTTTCATAATAGTAATCCGGGAACCACAAAACCATGTGCTTCGGCTGATTGCGCAGCACATGTGCGCAATGTGTTAAATACATAAGCGGCAGTTGATATAAGCGGCTTAAAACTTTATTTATAAATATTGAAAATGAAAGTGGAACTCGTTTTTTGTTTTCTGAATTTTACAAGCACGTCGGGCTTGTAAGATTGGATTTCCTACAAGCCCGAAAGAAAAAATACTAGTTTTTTGCTGTCGGGCTAGTGCGAATTTCGACGACTGTCAGAGCATTTAAGAAGAACTATAAACCCACTAAAACAGAATGGACTCATCCGCGTCAGTTTTAATAATGTTCAATATTAAATAATAACATCCATATCCACAGAACACCGTAAAGCATATTTTGAGATATTTCGAGAGTATGGCAGAATGTTTTTCCAAAGCTGAATGCACTTATCACTGTTTTACTTCATGATTGCTCAGTTCAAAGACGCGCGAAAGTTATGCTGGAATATGTACTGTCTACAACGTCAAATTACACGCTTTGCATCAAAGTTGCTAAAAATAACTATAGAACCGATATAACTGACCTTGTGGCAAAGATACAATTTTTGCATGAGCTAATTGATTACAAAATACATGTAGGCGTAATAATTGACCGTTTGAGAAGGCATAGAAAACGGCGTGTTTGTCGCACGTGTTCAGTGAAGATGGCACATGAAATAATTAAAGGGCGTCGGAATTTTTGATGGGATTAAATACGGAGGCACCTTTATCGACGAGTAGAAATAATTTCCTTTTATAGTTTACCGATTTATATAGGCTATTGTGTTTAGGTACCACCCGTATGTTGTTGTTTTTTTTTTGTGATAGGCAGCGGAAATGTTTTTTTTTTCACATTTTGTATTTCATTCTTAATTTAATAGCCACGCGAAACGGTCAAACAAAGTTATTGGATAAAGTGTAATTGTGCAAAGTGTAATTGTGCTTGTGCATTCGGAAAATGTCGCAGAGAAACCTTTTCGAATTCGGAATCGGTAGTTACTCTGAAAGTGTGTGTAAGACGCCAACGACAAAGCGTACTTTAGATCTAATTGACAGTGCTCCTAACACCCCCAAACGTGCGAAAGAAGAACATATGACATATTACTCTGCTGTATACATGAAGTTAATGTTGTATTAGAATACATGTTTTGTATTTATTAATCATTGAAATATTGTGTTTAAATGCATAGTGTTGTAGTGACAGTAAAATGTAAGAAATAAATGTTAACATACATGTATCTTTTTATTTGTTGCTTTTTATATATTATATCTCAGTAATTTGCTTAAATTGCAAAAAATCATTGACTGTCCTGCGTTATTATTAGGACTCTCAGAAGTTTGATTTTGACTCTTGAAAATATGGTCCCAAGAGTCCTTGACTCTTGAGATTTGAGGTCTAAGGAAAGCCCTGTGATATATATGCAATATATCGTTTCTAGTGTGTGTTAACGGGTTTAAGTAGTTATTAATGGTTATATGATTGTATGTCTATACTACATTTGCCCAAAATGGTAAATATCAGCAATATACCGACTAGAAAGCATTTCATGTGAAGACCAAAAAGCACTCAATTTCTCTCTATATATATGAAAAATTGCGTTTCTATTGTGTGTAAACGGATTAAATTAGTTTTAAATGGTTATATTTCATGCTTATTTATACTACCTTATGTTTATTATGATGTATTAATGCCCAAAATAGGATAAATATCGGCAGTATATACCGACCGAAAAGCACTTCATGTGAATACCGAAAAGCACTCAATTTTTCGCTACACATATGAAAAATTGCGTTTCTATTGTGTGTAAACGGATTAAATTAGTTATAAATGGTTATATTTCATGCATATTTATACTACCTTGTGTTTATTATGATGTATTAATGCCCAGAATTGGATAAATATTGGCAATATACCGACCGAAAAGCACTTCATGTGAATACCGAAAAGCACTCAATTTCTCAGTATATATATGAAAAATTGCGTTTCTATTGTGTGTAAACGAATTAAATTAGTTATAAATGGTTATATTTCATGCATATTTATACTACCTTGTGTTTATTATGATGTATTAATGCCCAAAATTGGATAAATATCGGCAATATACCGACCGAAAAGCACTTCATTTGAAGACCGAAAAGCACTCAATTTCTCAGTATACACGGTAACTCCAATATAGCGCAGTCAATGGGGTCCAAGCCGCGAAACAGCGTTATAACGGATCCACGTTATAGGTTTTGAGCTCATTTACTGCAGGGCGCTATAAAAAAACAGGTATAGAATAGCCTATAATATAGGTCATGTATATTGCTATACTGTGTTGACGCAAATACATGCATATAAACCGAATCGTATCGATAACAGTATAAGCTTTTCTTATGTGCACATTTATCCGATAATCCAATAAAATTGCAACATCGCTTAAAAAATAATAATCTTGAACATTAATGACGATATATGTTTAAGAAATTCGTAAACACAACCGTACACATATATGCCATTTTCAGAAGTGTTAAGAGTACAGTGCATTATTGGGCAGAGCTTTCATTGGATGAGCGACTTTAAATTTAGATTGAATGCAATACGACTCATGTACGAAAAAATTGTTTTATTGCGTCATACGCATCCAAAAAACGTGTTTCCCGGGGACTTTCTGATACCGCGCGAAAATGAAAGTGCAACTCTGTTAACAATAGCCGGTACACTGCGTTCGCATGTAAATAAATCGTCTGCATTATTTAATATCTTATACACGAACTGAAAGATTAAATGACATAATACTAGAATGATAATGAAATGACAGAAAAAGTTGTTTTATACAGTAGGCAGCAGTGCTCCAGCTAGGATTTGAAAAGGGCACTTTCGACGCGCAGTATTTTGTCAAAAGGGCACTTTTGACGCGCAGTATTTTGTAAAAAGGGCACGTTCGAGCGCGCAGGTGTTTCTGGAATGCTTCCTATTGCATGTTAATTTATATGTTATAAATAATTGTATTATTCCCATTATTATTAAACCATTCAAATATAATGTCTACAATGAGGATTAAACTAATTACAATGTAATAAGAGATTTATGAATTATCATATGTAAAAAAAAAAAAAAAAAAAAAAATTTTTTTTTTTTTTTTTTAGGGGGGGGGGGGGGGTCAGGGAGGAGGTTCGGGGGGGCAGGGCGGAGGTTCGAGAGGGCAGGGCGCGGCGCCCTTCGATTTAGGCCTAGCTGGAGCACTGGTAGGCAGTATATTTCACAGCCGCTCATTTAATATAGTCAAACTGCAAACATATCAAAGTAAGAATGTTTCAATCGTTTTGAATTACTTGAATTGTATAACTATCCCGCTTGCACTTAACTTATGGAAATTATCGCACTGAACCGCTCTGATGAGGAATACATGTAATAAACACTGACACGCGAGTTTTTCACTCCTTTATTGACATTACACAACAGATTAACACCAATTAGCTGTCGGTGTTGTTTAACCTCGAGGCGATTATAATCGGTTCAACGGACGGTTGAATAAAGCAATCAACATGACTGTGATTGCCGCCATCTTTGAATTGTCTGAAAATACATGAAGTTGCATAATACGGATTTGAATCAGAAATCAAATGGAAGGTTGGAGAAAAAATGGGATCCAAGCACCCTCCACGTTATATTGGATTCAGCGTTATAACGGAGCGCTTTATATTGGAGTTACAGTGTATATATGAAAAAATGCGTTTCTATTGTATGTAAACAGATTAAATTCATTATAAATGGTTATATTTCATGCATATTTATACTAACTTGTGTTTATTATGATGTATTAATGCCCAAAATTGGATAAATATCAGCAATATACCAACCGAAAAGCACTTCATGTGAATACAGAAAAGCACTCAATTTCTCTATAATTATATGAAAAAATGCGTTTCTATTGTGTGTAAACGGATTAAATAAGTTATAATTGGTTATAGTTCATGCATATTTATACTACCTTTTGTTTATAATGAGGTATTAATGCCCAAAATTGGATAAATATCGGCAATATACAATGCCAGTTGCATAAATCTATATAACATAAACTACTCTTACAAATTATTTGTTTGCTCTTACTCGACTCACATGTATGAGATCGTCTATGAAAAAAAATCGAGGTAGATCGATCCCCGCTTCGTCGCGGTAATGTTTGTTAAAGTTGTTGTTGTCATGAAAACTCGTTGATTCTTAATGCAACGTCTTATTTGAACCAGGGACTTATACAAACAATGTTTGTATAGGTCCCTGTTTGAATGGACGGGAATTAATTAAATCATATTTTTAACTTCGCTTTTGCTTTATTTTGATAATTTAATCCAAAGTTTAATGTTAGCATGTGTTTTTTACTGGAATTGTAAACAAAGAATCAGTTTAAGTCTTCCAAAAATTTGCACTCTGTGTGAATTTACTGTGAGTTTGACGTCATCAAAGGAAAGCCACTTCCTGTCTGAAGCAATACAGCAACATATTTCTCGCCGACAAAATTGGCTTCCTTTGTCTAGCAATCAACATGCCGAACCAATCGTGTGTTTGTTTCTCAATTGCAATCCTCCAATTTAATAATTATATAGCACATGTATAGCTATGCCTTCGACTCTTTTGCAGAGAAAGGAGGTGGAGTCAAACAGTTAATTGAGCAAGTGTTTCAGCAAGTTGAGTTCCGATTTGCCAAAATTGCTCGGCCCTAAGCATTGAAACGACGAATACATTAATCAATTATTTTCTGAGATATACCGATTTGTTCCAATTTACAATCTTTCTGTACAGTTCTTAACTATGGCGGACGTGTTTACAAAAATCCTAAACACATATATCGTAAATAATGGCGTTTTTTTAATTGGATTATTTATACTAATTATCAAATTGGGAGGTAATACTTTTTTATCTAATATAATATCGGGTTTGTTTAGTATAATTAACATGTTTTACAATATAGTTGCGTCACAGACTTGGAAATAAATTTAATGCTGTCAAAATTTTACTGACGCTGATTTTCCTATTGTCTGTAATTTTTACCCGAAATAAATTTTTAGAAGTGCCCATAAAAGGACTGGTACATAAGGTGTCACATTGAAAAATATTCTTATGTCTGCAATATATGTGAACTAGTCGTCGATTGTACTTACTTGATTTTATTCGCAACTGTACTCAAACTGATTTTTTTTTTATCGTTTCGCTTGTTTTTCAGTGCGGTCGGGAATAAAATTAAAAAAAAAAAACGATTTTCTGTTTTTATTTTTTTTCCCATTTTCCTAAATTTGGGGTCGGCGATTTTGTTAACCAAGAAATATAAAAGTCATGGCTGAAAAAAAAAAAATTATTTTTTTATTTTAAAGTTTAAATACATAAGTTAACCTGATTCAGTGTAGAAAATATAACATATTGCATAATTAAATTATCTGTCACCTTGAATATATCCGGCGTTTTGCGTGATTTTTTTCCCCCAAATCTGGCATTTCGCGCAATTTTTTTCACCTCAAAAAAGGCCAGGCCCTTTCCCCAAAATCAGATAAAAACCCCTGAAAGTATAGACTTTGTGTAATTCTTTCAACAGTTCACATTTGGATGGATGTCTTTACTAGTTTACTTTGGTTTTTTACTTTTCTCTTTTTTCGGTTTTTGCCGCTAATACTTTGACAGTCATCAGTGCAGGACCAGCGGCTTTTTGGTGGATTTTCAGGATCAATTCCAAGGCAAGCATATGGTACTATTCTTCCTTCATCTCCATTGCCTTTGCTGCGCAGTCAATCATTGGTTCATTTGTTCCAAGGTCAATGCGACAATTGCAGTACTGGTATGGTGCAATTTTTTATGTCCCCCACTATAGTAGTGGGGGACATATTGTTTTTGCCCTGTCTGTTGGTTGGTTGGTTGGTTGGTCTGTTGGTTGGTCTGTTGGTTGGTCTGTTTGCGCCAACTGTAACATTTTGAAATAACTTTTGCTATATTAAAGATAGCAACTTCATATTTGGCATGCATGTGTATCTCATGAAGCTGCACATTTTGAGTGGTGAAAGGTCAAGGTCAAGGTCATCCTTCAAGGTCAGAGGTCAAATACAGGTGACCAAAATCGCTCATTTTTTGAATACTTTTGCAATATTGAAGATAGCAACTTGATATTTGGCATGCATTTGTATCTCATGGAGCTGCACATTTTGAGTGGTGAAAGGTCAAGGTCATCCTTCAAGGTCAGAGGTCAAATATCAGGGGTTTTTCAGCACTGTCTGCGCCTCCGGGAAACGGAGGCATTCCCAAAGCAAACGGACCCGTTCCCAATCAAATTTTGATTGCATTTTTCCCAATTCCAAAAAATAAAATCTTCCAAAATCGTAATAAGTAAACATAATTTATATCGAAAGAGTGACTTCCCTTCATTCGCTTCGCGACGTAATAAAGCCTTTAGTGACACAGATTTTTTGGTGTATTTGCCGGATGCATTTACTCTCAGCGATGACGTTTGAACTGTTCCGCATTATACAAGAGTATATAGAGTCGCACAAAACACATTTTATACCATATCTGTAGACGCTTATTTTTCAATCATGGCTTCGCACAATAGTAAATATTACATTAAAAAAAATACAAAAAATAGACGCTAAAGGATGTGTAACGATATCATCGATGTTTTCGAAACGCTCAGAATCTTCCGAAATTACTGCCGCGAGTAACCCTGAACAGACAGGCTCGGACGATACGCAGCAAAATGGAACAGCAACAGAAGTAATTCGAGGGCCGTAAATCACAAAATCGGCAACTGAATGCTCAGATCCTTGTAAGAAAGTTGTAGTTCAATGGTCATTTAATACATTAAAGTATGAAATGAAATACCCATGGCTCTATTTTAGCTCGGCCAAATATTTTGCTGTAACTTGTGTTTGAGCAGTGTTTGTTTTGCATGTGTTTATATAAAAAAAATTAAACCACAGACTTATTTAAGCATGATTAATTCAATTTTTTTCCCAAAATGAGCCGATTCACGAAACAAAAATTCCCAAAATGGGCAATTTTGTCGATAAAAAATTCCCAATTTGGTCAGACTCCTTTTCCCAAACTAGCCAGAAAAACCCCTGAATATATGTGGCCCAAATCGCTTATTTTATAAATACTTTTGCAATATTGAAGATAGCAACTTGATATTTGGCATGCATGTGTATCTCATGGAGCTGCACATTTTGAGTGGTGAAAGGTCAAGGTCAAGGTCATCCTTCAAGGTCAGAGGTCAAATATATGTGGCCCAAATCCCTTATTTTATGAATACTCAGGGCCCTCAATCTATCAAATCTGCCGCCGAATTTCGATGGCAGTCCCCCACCTGAAAAGTATACTTTTTTCCCCTTTTGGGGGGAAAAATTCCCCTTAAAAAAAAAAAAAAAAAATTTTTTTTTTTTTTGGAATAGAAAGATGTGTCTCATGATTATTGTATCTCAATTCTATTTCAATTTAATCTTTTCAAACATACTAAATTATGAAAAATGCAATGGATATAGTGCAAACATGTACAAATGAAATAATGAGAGAGTAAGTAAAAAAATCCCCCAAAAAGGGAAACGCCGCGAAAATTCCCCCTCCTAAGGGCTGCGGACCCCTTCCCCCAAAGTAGTGTGAGGGCCCTGATACTTTTGCAATATTGAAGATTGCAACTTGATATTTGGCATGCATGTGTATCTCGTGGAGCTGCACATTTTGAGTGGTGAAAGGTCAAGGTTATCCTTCAAGGTCAAGTATATGGGTCAAAATTGCGCATGTAATGTCACTTCTGCAATATTGAAGCTAGCAATTTTATATTTGAAATGCGTGTGTATCTCAAGGAGCTGCACATTTTGAGTGGTGAAGGGTCAAGGTCAAGGTCATCCTACAAGGTCAACATCATATAGGGGGATATTGTGTTTCTCAAACACATATTGTTGGTTTTGACATTCGTTAGAACAGTACCATGGTGATGGTTTGTTGTCTGGGTCGACTCCTACACACGCATAGTGGAAAAATTCACCCCATACTCATTGGCTGCGACATTCGCAACCGATCATGTCTTCAACACTTTCCTTGCCACAACAAATGACATGTTCGTCTGTGAAATCTTCGCACGTCAGTTTGGAAACGTCATGTGTCTGCCAAATTTCGTTAACAACTGTTGCTGTGATGGTATAAAAGTATTCTTGTTTGTCAAGGTTATTGGCAGCCTCTATACCATCAGGCGCAGTTTGCGGTCTATCAGAAGGACTGTTCATGTTCAAATACTCCATTAAAAGCAAGCACACAAATCCTTCCACTATTGTCGCCATAAATTCCCATGCATGCAAAAAGCATTCAGAAATATAGCTGCGAACCTGTAGAAAATTAAAAAAAAATTTCAGTTGGCATATTGCCTTCCTGTCGGCTGCACTAGACTGCTTGAAAATTTCATCGTAGAAGTCCTGCGACAGTAACATTTCTTTATGAAATTCTTGTGCAGCAGGCTCGAGGCCTTCAAGTCTCTCAGTGGGGTCAAGCCCATTTTCTCTTGCCTTGTGAGCATCATTACCACGCTTGCAACTGAGGCCGTCGCCATAAACTATGGATGTAAATGGTTTATTCCTAACAACCGGAACATACTTCTGCAGCTTTTCGTAAATCCCAATCGCACCCTGTGTTGAAGATGGATCCTCGTTTAAGACGCCCAAGTTGATAAGGCTTCCTTGTAGACTGCAGTATATGATCGTGAACAATGTGGGGAGTCTCCTTGAAATTGTCTTTAAACCATTGTAAATGACGTGTGACTATTCTACCAACAATGACACGCATGCGATTCTCGTTAAACATCTTCTTTCCTTGCAGCGTTATAGATAATTTTTTACCCATGGGGATAAATACCCCCACTTCTCAAAGCATGGGGGTAAATGGTCAAATTTTGCCTTGCTTGAAGCAGGGGTTTTTTTTACTAAGAAAGTGACGCCGATATTCGGCGTCTTCCCCTACCAGAATTTTTCCCCTAAAAATACCTTTTCCCCTCCAAAAATATTTTTTTTCACCAAAATATAATATTTTACTCTCAAAGAAATGTTCTTTTTCTTTTGGGAAGTCGACACTTATCCAATTTGTACCATGTACAACGATCTCGCTCTCTCTCTCCCGACGAACGCTCAAATCTGGGAATCCCAGTGATTCTATATATAGCTCTTAAATTACGTCATGGAAACCGGGCAACTAATCGTATTAATCATGTGACTATTTTACTGGATTCCGGTCTTGCGCTAGAAACGGTGTTTCGTCAATTAATTACCGGAAACCAGTCGAATTTTCATCCGGGTTATGTGAAAGCCAAGATATAAACGTTAAAACAGAAAAAAGTCTCACAATTGGCGTTCATACACGAACAAAATAAAACGTTCGGACTCGGAAAATATTAATTGCGTTGACGCATTTTTTAAGAATGAATCATCAAAAACCGTTGAAACCCAGCAGGATTCGGAGGTACATGTAATCAACATCGATTAATACTGTCGGATTATTGTGAAAGTGAAAGTGGACAATCGGCAGCTGCCGCACCTTTCCCTTCCAATACTGTAGCAGATCTAGATCGTCAACCCATTCATCATGAAATTGAAATCATAATATTGACATCGTTCCCCGGCCACAGTTGAAAACATTTCCCATTATTAGATCTACACCTGCAACTTTATTTAGGACTTTGACTTAAATATCATACTTGTTCATGTGTTTAAGAACAAAAAGGTCAGAGACATGCCTCTTTTTCTAAAAAAAACCCTGAAGTCTGTAGGTGAGTTATAGACATTGAAATGAACAGTTTTTATTTTTTCCCCAAATATGTCTCTTTCGCGCTCGATTTTCCCCTTTTACCCAGCGTCCAGCGTCTTCCCCTTTTTCTAAAAAAAACCCCTGCTTGAAGGGTAATTTGCTAAAAGTAAAATAAGAATATAGCCGGGGTACAAACACACTACTTTAATCATGTTAAACACAAAAAACCATTAACTATGTTTATTCCTTCATAGTAGTAGGTTTCTTAAAGTGTTTTTTGTTTTTTAACTGTCCTTGGTTTATAGGCCCGTGAGCCACGTAAAACGTTTTTGCCAACTGTCAACAGTTGTTTATTAGCGTTTAAGTGTGTCCTTTTTGATTTGAAAACAGAGGAAATTAAATCATTCATTATTGGCAGTACAATGTTTTTACTCGATACAGCTTTTGCCGTATAAAAAGAATCAATTTTACTTTGAGAAGTTATTTGTTTTGGCTTCGAAGAAGCCATGCTGACCTCTTCATGTAAATAAACACATAAGCGCTTGACTGTCTGTTAAAAAAATCAATACTAAATTTACCATGCGTTTAGATAATACAGAGTATATATACCGACTGGCTAACTATTTCTACAATCCAGCGCACAAATTAGCTCTAATTTTTACGATAACCAGTCTCATTTTGGCGAAAGACAATCAGCTGTTTATATTTTTAGCTCATCTATTTTTTGAAAAAAATTATGAGCTATTGTCATCACCTTGGCGTCGGCGTCGGTGTCCGGTTAAGTTTTGCGTTTAGGTCCATTTTTCTCAGAAAGTATCAATGCTATTGCATTAAAACTTGGTACACTTACTTTCTATCATGAGGGGACTGGGCAGGAAAAGTTAGATAACTCTGGTGTGCATTTTGACAGAATTATGTGCCCTTTTTAAACTTAGAAAATTGAAAATTTTGGTTAAGTTTTGTGTTAAGGTCCATTTTATTCCTTAAGTATCAAAGCTACTGCTTTCATACTTGCAACACTTTCTAACTATCATAAGGGGACTGTGCAGGCAAAGTTATGTAACTCTGGCTGGCATTTTGACAGAATTATGTGCCCTTTTTATACTTAGAAAATTGAAAATTTGGTTAAGTTTTGTGTTTAGGTCCACTTTATTCCTACAGTATCAAAGCTATTGCTTTCATACTTGCAACACTTATTAACTATCATAAGGGGACTGTGCAGGCAAAGTTATGTATCTCTGACTGGTATTTGGACGGAATAATGGGCCCTTTATACTTAGAAAATTGAAAATTTGGTTAAGTTTTGTGTTTTGGTCCACTTTACCCCTAAAGTATCATAGATATTGCTTTCATACTTGGAACACTCGCAAACTATCATAAGGGTACAGTAAAAAGACAAGTTGCATAACTCTGGTTGTCATCTTTACAGAATTATGGCCCTTTTTTGACTTAATAATAACTTTGAATATATGGTTAAATTTTGTGTTTAGATCCACTTTACTTCCCAAGTATCAAGGCTATTGCTTTCAAACTTCAAATACTTTCATGCTATCATGACGTTAATGTACCTGGCAAGTTGAATTTTACCTTGACCTTTGAATGACCTTGACTCTCAAGGTCAAATTATTAAATTTTGCTAAAATTGCCATAACTTCTTTATTTATGATTAGATTTGATTGATATTTTGACAAAACTACTCTTACCTGACATACCACAATAGACTCCACCCAAACCATCCCCCGTGCTCTCCCCTCCCCCCTTCCCACCCCCCCTCCCCGAATCCTCCCCCCCTATTTTTTTTTTTTTTAAGATCATCTCACAAATGACCACCACACCCTCACACTTTACCCACCCACCCCCATTTTTTTTTTTGAAACGGTTAAAAAATATTTTTTTTAATATTTTATTTTTGAAATACCGTCCAACCATCACACCCAAGAATCCCCTCCCCCCAACCCACCCACCCCCCACCCCCGAATTATTTTAATTTTTGTTTTGCATTTTTTTCTGCATTTTTGGAAGATAATGTAATAAATGTCCACACCCCCACACTATACACCCCTCTTCACTCCACTCCTCCCTCCTTTGTGATTGAAATTGAGAGTCCCTTCGCCTTTAAAAAGAAAATAGATGAGCGGTCTGCACCCTCAAGGCGGTGCTCTTGTTTGTTTACGTTGTACGCAGAAAATTTACATCATTTGCGTAAGTCCAGATTGGCTTGCTTAAATGTACGCACGAAAATGATAAATTGAGCGTATCTTGATATTTCTAATGCGTATATTATGCTGGTACGCAGCTTATCTAGAACGCTGTTGCTAGGTAAAAAGTTGTCCACAGGTATTGCTTGTGCTTCTACCACAGACGGGTCATCGTAGAACTTAGCAGTTGGCGATCCGACTCTGTTAATCCCCATGTAACCTAGAGCCATATTTACATACTTGTTTTTAGCTCGACTTTTTGAAGAAAAATGAAAGTTAACGAGTTACTCGCAGGCTGTTCTGGCTTTATGCTGTTTGCACATAGCCATTTTCACTTTGCTTTTAAGTGGGAAATGGCTATACTACTTGCCCTGGCGTCAGCGTCGGCGTTGGTTTTAGTTTTTTGCTCCACTGGCCAGAGGCCAGCGGGGCTTATGTCATGGTCCTGTGTCCGTCGTGCGTGCGTGCGTGCATCCGTCCGTTTGTGCGTTAACTTTTTCTTTAAATATCTTCTTCTCCTAAACTACTGGTCCAATTCTGATGAAATTTCTCAGGAATGTTCCTGGGGTGAACCTCTTTCAAATTTGTTCAAATTATGCCCCTGGGGTCTAATTTGACCCTGCCCCGGGGGGTCAAAAAATTGAAAATTTGCTTATATAAGGCCTATTTTGTGAAGACTTTTAAAATCTTCTCGTCCATAATCATTGGGCCTAGGGCTACCAAATTTGGTATGTAGTGACATCTTATAGTCCTCTACCAAGTTTCTTCAAATTATGCCTCTGGGGTCAAATTTGACCCTGCCCTGGGGGTCAGAAAATTTAAAATTTACTTATATAAGGCCTATTTTGTGAAAACTTTAAAAATCTACTCGTCCATAACCATTGGGTCTAGGGCTACAAAATTTTGTATGTAGTGACATGGGGGTCAGAAAATTGAAAATTTGCTTATATAAAGCCTATTTTGTGAAAACTTTAAAAATTACTCGTCCATAACCATTGGGTCTAGGGCTACAAAATTTGGTATGTAGTGACATCTTATAGTCCTCTACCAAATTTCTTCAAATTATGCCCCTGGGGTCAAATTTGACCCTGCCCCAGGGGGTCAATAAATTGAAAAGTTGCTTATATAAGGCCTATTTTGTGAAAACTTTAAAAATCTTCTCATCCATAACCATTGGGCCCAGGGCCACCAAATGTGGTATGTAGTGACATTTTAAAGTCCTCTACCAAGTTTCTTCAAATTATGCCTCTCGGGTCAAATTTGACCCTGCCCCAGGGGGTCAAAAAATTGAAAATTTGCTTATATAAGGCCTATTTTGTGCAAACTTTAAAAATCTTCTTGTCCTTAACCATATGGCATAGGGCTTCCAAATTTGGTATGTAATGACATCTAATAGTCCTCTACCAAGTTTGTTCAAATTAAGCCCCTCGGAACAAATTTGATCATTCCCCAGCACACTGCGCCCAGCATGAGAATTTATTAATTTTTTCACTTTTTACTATTTCTCAAAACTTAGCATTTCCTCATAATACAAACTTCAGTGGTTAAAATATCAAATGGTTCTTTTTTTATGGCTATTTGATTAGACAGTAATCCATAGATTATCTGTTAATCTTATTTTTCTTTGCACCTGTCGCTCGTCAAACAAAAAAAGCATGTGAAATTTGAATAAACATAAAATCAAGGCAGATTTACCTTTTTAGATGATTTTTTTTAAACAACATAGTAATTTTGTTCCCTATTTGAATCTTTAGAGTTTGTAAGTTTGCTTTTACATTAACTTTGACATATTTGAGCACAAAAAAAACTGAAATGGATTTAAAAAAATTCATTTTGTTTCAGATTTTATGTTTATCAAATTGCCATGTAACCATGAGCTTTTATAAATTTGACAAACTTTGACATACTCTTTGCTGGTACATTTCCAAAATTCAAAACATCAGGATAATGATGGAAAAAACATCAGTTAAAAGGGATTAAGGGCTACTTCCCTACATCAATTTGAATTGAGGGACATTTATGACAATTCTAACCTATTTTTTTAATGAATTTCAACTGGGAAAGCAATTGACCAATATGTGCGGAAAACCTTATATATCAAATAATAAATATTATTTTTTCAAATAACAGTAGTGTTCTAAAAATTTACACAATTCAAAGGATCTCATATAAAGCTTAAAAAATTAGTGTCATACACTTCTTGACATTATGTCTGTAAAACAAATTAAACGAAACATCACACTATCACAAATATCAGTAACAAAATTGCAATATTAGTCATATACATTAAACAAAACATCAGTCTAGCACTGACACATGTGTAATATCCAGTCAGTAATACAGTGAAGCAATTTTTGACTCCTCCTCTGTCATGACTGAAACCACCTTGTGTTTGGATGAGCGAGCTGTGTGTCCGACAGCACCTCACACAGAGCAACTGGGCCGCGGGCGCGCAGTGTGCCAAGTTCGATTACATTCCTCCACAACCATTCGCAATGCCTTCTCGTTTGATAACTTTTGTTCATTTGCAAAGTTCTCAATACTCATGACTGCTTCATTTAGAATTGATCTTTTTTTCTTCAGGCAAGGGGCATCAGCAAGAGTCTTACTTGGCTGTCCTCTTGTTTTGTTTTTCATCAGGTGCAGGTTGTTTAAAGAATACACCATTTTCCCATTCTATCATATTAGCAGCAGATGATTTGTTGCCTGGTTTTGCTTCCAACAATCATTTGAACTTCATGCTGAATGTTCTGTGATCCATGTCCAACCCATTGCAGTGTTTAATAAATTGGGTTGCTGCTTTGTCACACTTCACACCAATTTTAGCATTTTTTTGAAACTCCTTGGTGAACTTCCCAAATAAATAAAATGCTATTTTATTTGTCCACTTCATGTTTATGGTTTATGATCGAGAAAACTATTAAACCAGCTCAGTGTGCATGCATGTCTGCAAAGCAGACAACATGGAGAGGTTACTTCTTGTATATTAAACACAAGATGTCTCCCTAGTAGCTATGAATTAAACACAAGATGTCCCCCCAGTCACATTGATCATTATGTATTACAGTACAACACATAGATGCTAGATGGAGCTGACAACACTTATAAATTCTGACTGATGTTATTAAAATGTCAATAAATCAACTTGCAACTATTTTGGTTTTCACATATCTTTAGATACCTAATAACATGGTTAAAACCAGCACTAAACTGTAATTGATCATTTTCAGTCTAAATATTCTCAAATTAATAATTTTAACCAAAATGTCCAATATGGTAATTTAACCCCAGACCCCCACAAATAAATGCTACACATTATTTCTTTTTTTAACTCTAAAGAGCATAAAATTATGCTTCTAACAAGCTATCAACCAGCCTCTGGCCGTAAGTTTTAGTTGAGATATATAATTATTTCCCATATTTCCTGATCTGGGCGCAGTGTGCCCAGTAGGGCTGTCACGATTCACCGGTATATCGGTATATCGCGGTGCATGTCGTGAAAAAAATCGCACGCCGCACCGGTTTTTTAATATTATTATATTAGCACAGATATAAATACATTACATAATTATTTTGATATAGATATCGTTTTGAAAACTGTAGAAGCGATTTAAAAGGGCTAAATAAATAATCCCTTAATATCCAGGTCAAGCAAGCGCTTCCACTGTTAGATGTTTAACTTTCACGTTTAAAATACGGCGATGTATGGGTCCGTACCTTTTTTGGAATTTGGGACAGATTTCCTTTGCAAATAAGTTCATAATTATCCAAAAGATATTTATTCTATTTCTTATTTTCTTTCTTTTGTATATCGATCGTTCAAAGCATGGCACTTCAGAATCATGTTATCTTAAGATTCTGAATAAGTCGAGGAAGAGTCAGAACGCTACGGATTTTCAATACTGGGCCTGCTGACTCCACATTTTAAACATGCCCTTGAAGCGTTCGATTTACACAGATCGTAGTCACAGCTATTGCAAACAACATTGCGGACATTTTAGAAAAAGACGAGAATAACAATAACAATAACAATGACTACTTCTATCAAGTTTATTACAGTTTCTTTTACAGTTTCTAGTCATACTATGATACCAGTGTTTTCTGATTATAGTTTAATAAAGTTTGTAAAACTTGTTATTCTGCTGTTTTCTTCACAGATACATATTCTGTAAAATATTGCGGTACGTACCGCGATACATTGTTGCTGTACCACGATATACCGCGGTACGCTCACGGCGTATCGTGACAGCCCTAGTGCCCAGTGGTCACAAAATAGAACATATGCTTATATTGGGCCCATTTTGTTCTTTAAAAATCTATTTCTCCATAACCATTGGGCCTATTTCTACCAAATTCAGTATTTAGTGACATCTAATAGTTTTTTACCTAGTTTGTTCAAATTATGCCCCTGGGGACCAATTTGACCCTGCCCTGGTGCTCACAAAAATGAACATATGCTTAAATAAGGCCTATTTTGTGCAAACTTTAAAAATCTTCTTGTTCATAATTATAGAGCCTAGGGCAACTAAATTTGGTGATATCTAATAGTCCTCTACCAAATTTGTTCAAATTATTCCCTTGCGCTCAAATTTGACCCTGCATGCCCGGAGGGTCACAAAACTGAACATATGACGTTTACCAGGGGAGATTACTGCGGCCTTGTGTCTGTGACCACAACAACAACAACATCTTGTAAACATTAGATAAAACCCTGTCATTTAGTGCCATTTAAGATCAAATGGTGACTGCTTACAAAGGAATTGAAGTAAGAAAAAGTGTTATGAATTTTTTTCTTATAAACTGAAAAAAGTTGGGTTTTATTTAATATGTCGAAAGTGAACATATATCTGGATAAAAATATTTCGGATGACATGTTAATTTCATGTCTTTTTTTGTAGTGTTTAAACCAGTTTAATAATATCTAATTGAGTTTTAAAACACAACTTCCATGAACATAATTATTTCAAGAAAAGTCAATATATGATACTGCATGGTAAACTCAAACTTTGTATCCAAGAGAAGGTGTTGGAATTAATGAAGTGCAATGTTCTTAACTATTGTATATGCTGCTTTTTAATAACTAATGATTCATTGTTTCATTTGTGAATCGTGACTCATGAATTGTGGATATGATTGTCAATTGCTCAACGATCCATAGATCTAAACATATCTGACCATTTTATAATTTTCTTTAAATAAGTTATGAATTGATCTTATAAGTCAAATGTATTACTTAATTATAAACATTTATAAATATAAAGAAATAATCTTTAGATTATCATAATATTCTCAGGCCTGTTGGTCTTAGGGATGTCTGGGTTGTTAGTCATATTTTGAGATGATTCTTTACAAAGAAAGATGCTACTATTGTATTTGTTAATATGATAATAGGTGCTACCTAATTTACGGGCAAAAGCTTATTTGATAACCACGTGAAAAAAAGCATCTGCAAAGCTTTATCATTTAATATCTCATAATTGTGTGCTTTTTTAGCCTCTGGAATTTAAAGCTGGTTCGGTGGCTGCGGCGTAGTAGATATGGTGTCCGCTTGGTGACTTGGGGGTCTCGGCATTGATCCCTTTAGGGGAAGTGTTCTTTAGATAACCCTTAAGATGCCAAGTACTGATCCTACCCAGGAAACATGTTATTCCATCTCATGTCTCGAGTCAAAGTAAGCTGTTGATTCAATCATAAACTGATTTAAAATAATCAAAATAATGTAATGTGTCAGATCAATTTTGATTGACAGGATTATCAATGTATAATTATGTGAACTGTAGGATATCTTACTTATTTTATTTTTTTTGCAATTGAAATATTTCATTAATACCGGTATCTCCCAAGGTTACAGGTTTTTTTTGCAAACTATTGTCGCATAGATTAAATAAGGTTTCCACTAAAAACGAGCCATTTTGTAGTAATTCAAAAATCACAGTCTAAACTGCATACACTATTAAAGTTTGTAGCTGTATGGTAAATATTTGAATGCAAACAAACATAAGGTTATATCATCCATATTTATTTTTTTAATTTTTACATTCTTTTAACACAAACAACACACACATATATTTCAGTAATCATATGTGCTTATTGTCCCCCTCCAAAGGTGATGGGATATTGTTTTGGAATTGTCCCTTCTTCCGGCACTTTTGTGTCCGGAGCCATATCTTGGAAGTGCTTTGGTGGATTTCATTGCAACTTGGTATGAGTATATATATATACGGATAAGAGGATGATGCACACCAAATGACATTGTACACCATCTGTTTATAACGGAGTTATGGCCCTTTGTATACATTCTGTGTAAATGCAGCATGTGGGGGTATATGTCACGTCTGTGACAAAGCTCTAGTTTGGCGGGGGATATCAATTCAACGAATTTGCTTGTTTATATGTCAGTCTGTCTAGGCTTAGAAGAAGCATGTTAATTATTGTAGTATATTCAGTCCATATATAAAACTTATATGGTAATGCATTGCGATACAATATAAATAGTGAACACTTCACATTATTTATTTGCAAATAAAAGACTAGTAACACAATCAGTAATGCTTAAACACTGTCATCAACTTACAAGAATATTTATGTATTATGTAGTTACAAAGTGATGTTATCTTTTGAGTAACTGTTGAATGAATTCCTTATGTATCATAATCCATTCAATGCATTATGAAAAACAAGAATAAGACAGAATAGTATGCAGTTTATTCAAAACAATATATTATACATACAATTTTATAAATAAACAATGCTGGTTTTTTACTAGTGTATAAAATATTTATCAAGGGACAACAACAATAAACAGCCAATTTATTAATTTATGATGCTAGTTGCTACTGTTTATTATTACACTGTCTTACTAAATGATCACAACGTTTACGAATGGAGTTCTTTTACCAACTTGTGGTAAGTTGTTTTATTGCAAGTTTAACATTTAGTTGCAGACACTGGTCAACATATAGGCTAAATTTGCATCCGAACAATCGCTTTTCTTCAACATGTTAATTGCCTTCAAATCGTTAATTTAACAACCCATTGACAATGTTTGCACATACGTCTTTATAATGTGACAGCTGATTTTTGTTTACAGAGAGACAGATATAGACTCTGCAAAGTTGTATAAAAGTTCACATATGTTCCTTTGAAATTGAAGTAAACCTACAGAACCAATTAACAAGATCACCATAGCTAAAAACTTCATTCCATGGAAACTTTGATAGTTCAGGAATCCCTCCTTTTCTGATTTCTGGAAACCAACACTGTCAGTTTTGTTCAATAGAATGGCTTGTGTGATGTCCAGTGCTTGGCAGAACAGCTTCTAATCAAAGTACTGAAAGTACTGGTTTGACGATGCTTTTGAAGAGGATGGATATATAGAGGATATTTGTTGGATAGGGTGGAATATCGATTTTCCCAGAAAAACAGCGAAAAATATCGATATTTTCACTGTTATTTTTCACTGTTTAAAACAGTGAAATGCCAGTTTATTTCACTGATATTTCTGTATAAATCACCGGAAAGCATAAAATAAATAAGCATCCATTTAAGTTAATCTACATCACCCAATTGTGTAATTTTTATTGATTGTCATTTATCCGCAGGTGAAATAGTTAATGGTTGTGGTGCAATCATTTTCGTTCTTGGACACTGCACTCCCTTCAATGAGATTTTTTTACCTAAACTTCTCATATTTGAACTTACAATTCTTTTGGGAGTAATGGTCCAGACAACTGGATAAAACAGCAACAATATGCTAACCCATTATTTTTCGAGGAACATAATTGAGAATTCCTGTGCTAGCCACCAATCACAGTATGTTGGGTATATAATAAAAGTCAAATTTTGTTTTTCTTCTCAAAAGATTGTCGTAGATTATACGGTGAGGAATATATCATCCAAGACTACAACTTTTAGAAAGCCATTTTTTCATTTATTTTTATTGATAAACAAGGTTTTGTAACAATCTATACTATACATAGATAGCTTTAACAGCACAATGTGGGTCACCTGAAACTGATTGTTTCCTAGTGGTGTTATTTAATTTTTCATGAAGATCTAGAAAAAAAGGCATTGTGAGTATGAACAAACTATTTGCGTCTATCAGATCTAGTTGAGCCTTGTTTCCGAGTTCCTACTTTTATTTATTTGAACATTCTGATCAACTGCCATGAAGATCAGGTAAAACATGTAAGTGTTAACATAGATTTTAATGATTTTAGTTATTGATCAAATGCTTGGAAGCACATCACCCAATTTGGAACGTGACCTGTTAATCACTGAGACTAGACCTTGTGACCTAAATGTTGAATATGCTACTTTCAAGCTTGACTTTGAAATCATTTAAAATAATGTTTTAACCAATTTACAAGTGGATCAAAGAGAGAATGTGACCACTAAAGTATTAACAGACCTTTTCTTATATTTGACCTAGTGCCCTAATTTTTGATAGAATATGAAACCCAAAATGACATAGAGGTGACTAGGTTTCATAAGAATCTGGCAAAGGGGTGACACCCAAATTTAAACATTGTAAAATGATATCTTATGTGTTCACAATAAACTTTGGATAAAATACAACATAGAAAGAGTGATAACAAAAGCTCACCTTGTCACATCATAACAAGTGAGCAAAATAACCAAAACTATGACATCATATAATTGCTCAGTTACTTCCAATAACAATAAAATGTTACTTTTGAAACAAATACAATACCTTCCCTTTTTTACTACAGGCTGTTCTAAAACATACATGCCATAAATTTTCAGACTGATTCCGGGACATTGTGCTAAATTTTACGGGACATTTGCCGATTTTCCGGGACATGTATACAAATAGCGATATATGAAGTCATACATGTATTTTTGGTACGCATTTTTTCGCGATATCCAATTAGTTAAATTACTTATGTAAATTACCTGGAATAAACAAATTTAACATTCATTTAAGATCAATGCACAAAAAAAACGTTATTTAAACAAGAAGAATAAAGTATAATTAACATCGTAAATTGCTTAAAGTCACTATCACGCTCACCAATACATACGGCTACTGTATTATGCTATATAAAAACATTCGACAACAAGTAGTACCATACGATGGTTAATTACAATAGGAAGACCCTAAAAACAAGTAACATTGATGTAAAAACGTTTTATTACAAGCATTCGGCAAGTTTTAAGCATCTTTAAATATCAAAATATCGTTCCATGATGTAATATACTTTCGCTTTCGAGTCAGGATCGGATTCATTCGGGTTGCGTTCATTTGCATAATTTATACAAGCAATTTTCGCATTCGCTAAGTTCCAGTTACCCAGAATTCATTTTGATTTCACAGACTGATTATTTATGAGAGCTACGTCATGCTTCCGACGCTTACCGTATCCAATCTCGTGTTCGCCCGTAAATGTTCGGATATTTCACGGGAGATATAAATGGAATTATTTGTGGCCACAAAAAAATAAAAACGAGCATTTTGTATCTCGTTAAATCAATTCTACCAGACAACATCTAACGTTGAAATCTTGCATTTTGCTAAAAGGAACATAGATTTTTTATGGGTTAGCTTTATTTAACGAAATATTCGATATTTTTTAGTGTGATTGTTACTTTAAACAATTGACAAATTAAACATTTCTACATCCGTTACTAGATACAAGCCACGTGTTTTGTGTGTTTGAAAAGAGCACATGTATTTAACATGAGATAGTTCAGTGCTGATTTAATTTTCAGTCACTGTATACACTTAAAACGTGGACTGCGTGTAACACGGGTGATGAATTCAGACGTTGTCATGGGTGGCGCGCGCGGTGTAAGCTATGACGTCAAACTGTTACAACTCACATTGTATGCGCTGAGCGTAAAGGCGTGTTGTTTGTCGCAATATGAGTGTGAATGAATCTGACATCGCGAAAATCCGGGTGAAACTGGATTTATTCATGAATGTGCATCGCGCAATCCGTTAAAACTACACAGCCATCAAATTTGAGCAAGCCAATTCACAGCGAATTAACCCCTTTTGTTTGACTGTGATTACGAGACAATCAACAAGATAATAGGACCCCCCGTTAATTGATCGATTTTGACACGTAGCGTTTTTGCCTAATCGGACAGTCATTGTTTTGGAGATGACGCAATATCAGTGGCAAGTACAGATTTGCATGCTAAGATGAGGAACATACAGGTTTTACTGAAATCCGGGACATTTGACCAATTTCCGGGACTGCGGGACAGGGTATGCATTTCCGGGACTGTCCCGGATATTCCGGGACGTATGGCATGTATGTCTAAAACAAGATAGCCCTGTATCGCTCACTCAAAACTCCTTCTATAGTGTCAAAAACTTGTGTATGATTTGACTAAGTTGTAACCTAGCTTTAGCCTGCACATGACCAACTTGCAAATTCAGCTTTTGATTTGATTAAGAACATGAACATTTACAAACATAAGACAAACAAGGGCTGTTTGTAAAACATGTATGCCCCCATATGGGCTGTCAGTTCCAGTGGTAGCCATTGTGTGAATACATTATATGTCACTGTGACCTTGACCTTTGACCTAGTGACCTGAAAATCAATAGGGGTCATCTGCCAGTCATGATCAATGTACCTATGAAGTTTCATGATCCTAGGCCTTATCATTCTTGAGTTATCATCCGGAAACCATTTTCTTATTTCGAGTCACTGTGACCTTTGACCTAGTGACCTGAAAATCAATAGGGGTCATCTGCCAGTCATGATCAATGTACCTATGAAGTTTCATGATCCTAGGCCTAAGCATTCTTGAGTTATCATCCGGAAACCATCTGGTGGACGGATTGACCGACCAACATTTGCAAAACAATATACCCCTTCTTCTTCGATTGGGGGGGGGGCATAATTAAAATCTTTGATTATTCAAAACGGCGCCTTCTTTAAATGTCACAAGTTGAAAAATATCTTTAATGAATAATGCCCATAACAGATTATACAATGGTCTATAATTTATATTCATATTACTGTATACTTGTAAAAAATCATGAGGTAATCACAAATATACGTGTGAATTGATTTAGTGCATTGTAAACTTAACAAATCCTATTAATTTCACTTTTGAATTTTCTAGCTTACTACATTATTGGCCTAAATCCTTACAATTAAGCTTCAATGTTGTTAAAAAAATAATCCTGATGAGGACAATTAACTTTCCTCAAGCATGTAATATAAACTGTTTACTTTTCTTAACCTTTAAGTTTTAATAATAAATAATCAGACAAGACATCGAAGCTAACAGTACTCATACAAATATAAACAAAAGGAAATTAACAGGGCAGAAACAAACATGAAACTGTGTAACTAAACATGAACTTTACCTTCTGGTGTGTTTGTACATTTGCTAATGCTACTGAGATCATCTTCTGTACACCAGACAGAGCAGAGTATCTCTGTTTCATCAGGATCGCATACGCTGTCCCCAACACTGGGACGAGGTCTTGGATCCTTTTACTGTCACCTATCTTATTTCTAGGTAAAGTGATGGCAAGGCACCTGAGCAAGGAAACTTTGTTTTTTGACCATTTCGTTTATGATGTTTTCCCTTCTAAATTTGATTAAGTTGTCAAAGTGTTTCAAGTACAGTGCACTTCCCTTGTTTGCACACTCTTGTGCCTCCATCTCAAGATCAAATAACACTATATTTCTCAGTTCTTCTCCAAGTGAAGTTATACCCATTATTGTTCTGGCCATCTGCTGTGGTGTAGCATTATCTAAAAAATGTATAGGAAAAAAACTAATTACTTGCAATTCTACTTTCTTTTTTTTGTATATTTTGCCAGAGCCCAGACAGGTTCTACTCCTTGTCGGATTTATGTTACCCACCTCTGTATCAAGGGGGGTAGTTGCCAGCTACTAGCAAGGAGTTGGCGTGATGTTTAGAAATGTTAGGTAACCAGATGCCATGATATAACTGAAAGATTGTTGAAGGCGGCTTAAAACTCCAAACAAATAAAGTAAATTGCTTATTATCTAACCCTTGCAAAAAGTTAACCCACTTTCATACCAAAACACACTTAAACCAACATAAAACTGTGTTTTTTCTAAGTTTTTCTGAGCGGAAGTTGGTTTTTGCTAATAAAAGCGAGTTTTATGTGAGCTAAACTGTGCTTAACTGAGTTTAAAGTTGGTTTTTTAAAGTAGATGTGTGTTAAAGCGAGTTTTTTTGCTGTAAGAAGTTGGTTTTTTATGTGTCAAAAGTGAGTCTTTTTATTTATGAGTTGGTTTATGTGTGTTTAAGTGTGTCTTTTTGTTTCATAAGCGAGTCTTTTACAACAGAAGTGGGTCTTTTTATAAACAGAAGTGGGTTAAAGCGAGTTTAAGTTGGTCTTTTTATAAATAATTTGAAAGCCGCAACAAGGCTAAAAGACTCACTTTAACACACTTATCAATAAGTTGGTCTTTTGTTTATTAACATAACTCAACAATAAAACAATAATTCTTCAACTAGATCTTTGTTTCATGTTTATAGCCATATATTATCAAGGTGAATTGTAAAGGGGCTTTTTTACAGCTTGTTTGCCATTGCACCTTTTGTACATTTATGGGCTCCCCATAATTTTAAGGAAACATTGGATAAAAATTGCTCTTTCAGAACATCACAGGTTCACAGATACTATAAAAATGTTAAAATGTTCAAACTTAGTTTTATACCTGAATATGAAATTGTTTGTCTTTCACTTTGAATCAATACATAAATATTAAATATATTATAAGAACAATCACACATCTATAAAAATGTGAATACTTCCATTTAATTCATGTTCTTTGGATAATTCAATAGACTTACAGTGTGTTTTTTTATTAATTTTTTGGGGGGGAAAGTGACACTGTTTTTATAATAAATAAAACTAGTTTCAGTGTGAAAGTGTTGATTAATATATGGAAACTTATGTGGGCTTGCCAGCATCAATTATAAAAACAATAACTATTTTAACTTTCTTATACTGATATTTAACCCCAATACAATTAATGCCTACCACATTGACCTTTAACATACAATTTAAAAGGCAATAAAAATAAATAATATTTATACTATTAATATTATTTGCTAACACCATTCAGCATGTTTTTTTTTAATATTCACAATTAAATATAATATGCTAAGGGTGCTGTGTATTATTCAATAAATACATATATGTTGGTGTTGAAATCAGTAGATATTTCTCAGATTTAGTAATTGGCTGACACACATAAGAGATTAGCCCTCCCCCCCCCCCCCCCCCAATTAAATCATAAACATTAATTCTTATCACAGTATCAGTGCTCCATCTATAGGCCTAACAAAAGGGGTGTTGATAGACTTTTGATTGGCTGAGCCACCATCTATTTGAAAACAAGCGACTTTGATTGGCTGGAGACAGGAAGTTATGTTTTGAAAAGAAAGGGGGTTTTCATCAACTGACTTTGAGCTTTAAGGTATAATTGAGTAACATTAAGACTTATAATTCTAGTTTAAAATGTCTTGAATAACTTTCAGCATGAAGTATTGTGTGGTGAAAACAATGTGTATGTACTACAATGTGTAAATCAACAATAAGTTTGTTGCAAAGGAGATTCAAAGTGGATGGTTAAAGTGATATGGTCTCATAATTCATCAACTGCCTGTTATCTTGGAATACTGAAGAACAGTTGTTTTAGGTTTGTATTTTCATTTTTACATCACTTTTTTATTTGGTTTTATATTGAATTAATTATGATCATTATCATATTTATGTATTGTCACTGGGAAATGTAAATGGATAAGTATAAATGTAATGCAATTATAAGGAAAAACAACACCATTTGAATAATTATGGCTGTATTTTATGATTATTGTCATCTTAAATGTTATTTATACCTATTTCTGGTCATTAATGAACAGATTTCTTTCCCACATATTCAATGAAAACTTTTATATTTTAAATTTGAAGGTTAAACTCCCAAGGTGAAATTTACATTGATTGGAAGATTCTTTGGATAGAATATTCCTGCCAAAAGACAGCAGAAGGGGGACTATTACTGATGTATGGATTTTGACACCAGATTTTACCCTGCACGAGCAGCCCAACTTGAGTAGATCAGGAGTGGGAAAACCGAGCCCTGTCCTTGACCAAGGAAAGTTGGATTTGTTGAGAGGTAAAACTATACAGGTTTTAGCATTTGAAAGGCGTCACACTTCCGACCAGTCCACACAGCCAAATGAGACCACATATCTTGGTACATTTTCAAACAGTATTTTCTACCACACGTAATTTCTTTTAATTATTTATGACAAGCGTTAAGTCACATGTGATCACAGGATTTAAATTGCAAAAATAAACAAACAAAAACAACAAGCAAACAAACTTGTTTTGATTTAAATTAATAATATTTATAGTAACAAGATATACCATAACAGCAATATTTATCACTTACATTATAAAATATCTTTCAGGACCTGATCTCAAATGAGATCATGCACAAGACGCACCTCGCAAAGGCCATGACAGTATAGTTTTCAGACCTGATCAGCTGGTGACTGCTCTATGAAGTGCTGTTCAACCTCCCCTAAGGGGGAGATTCGAGAGGGTCTCCTGATTGCTGAACACTATGCCATGGTTGGTATGATTCTTTTTTATAGGGAAAAAGGGGATTTAAATATATAGGTGTTCTACTGCCTCCATATTCATTTTGAAACAAACATAATGCAATTGATTCAAATTTGACTCCAGCACATAATCTGTCTTGCGTTAATTTAATACTACTGCTAAAATTGAAGAGTTACTAAAAATTGTGTTTGTGTATAAAAGTTTTGAGAATTTAACACATAGGCAGACAAAAATAACCTCAGTATAAAGTTAACGATCAAGCTCTAATTTTGAACGATATAAAAAATTCAAGCAACAGTAATTTGCCTCCTTGTTTCAAAAACCTCTTTTGAAATCCTTCTTATGTAGATGATGTTAAAATGGGATATCTGAACTGATGATATTGATGTAAAAGTTTATTCCACCAAAATTAAGTCATTCAGATCAGACTTGATTTGGGTAGAATAAACTTCTACATGTTTTTTTAATACTGTAATGTACAGTAAAATCCTGCATTGATTGTTCATATACATTTCAGTTGTCATCTCCAAAAAGTTTGCCCTGCCCATATCAACAGTGGAAGAGAACATGAGATGGGCCTTGAGGAGGCTTTGTGTCATGTACTGCGGGGAGAATATATAAACTGTTTAGTGCTGAGCAATATGTTCCTTTGTTCATAGGTGTAAATATGTGTAAAGGGCTATTCCAGGAAAAGATAGGATGAAGGATTCCTTAATGTTGTCATTTTATAAATCCGGTACCACCAACACAGTTAAAAACAATTATTATTAATTTTATCCTCTGTATCACCCCTCACTAACTGAAACTGTATATAATCATGGTTCATACCCTTCCTCCCATTTTTACCTGTGGTAGCCCAACGAGGAGAATGTTATTTATTTTAATTTATTATGTTAAATGTGCTCGCATATTGTGATAATGTATCTTGGGTAGATGTTTTCCTGGTTTTGTTAAAAATGCACTGTAAAAATGTTCACATTATTTGTTGTTTTTAATATAAACATTGTTTTTTGCAAATTGTGTGTGTCTTTTATTTATAATCACATGGGGCTTGTAATGATCTGTTGTGATTTTATCTCAAATAACCTTTTTACCATTAAGGTGTAAATATTTTTTTTACAAAGGTTACAGGTCAAACAAGCAAAATTTTATGATCCCTTAAGCGAACAAAAGACTCACAAAAACCAACTTAAACACACTATTGTAGACAGAAGTGTGTTTAAGTTGGTTTTTTGTGAGTTTTGGTATGTTGGTTTTTTGTGAGTTTTGGTATGTTGGTTTTTTTGTGGGTTTTGGTATGTTGGTTTTTTTTGAGTTTTGGTATGTTGGTTTTTGTGAGTTTTTTCTGTGTTTAACTCAGTTTTAACCAAGTTGGTAAAAAAACCCACTTTAAACACAGAAAAAACCAACATACCAAAACTCACAAAAAACCAACATACCGAAACTCACAAAAAACCAACATACCAAAACTCACAAAAAACCAACTTACCAAAGCCCACATTTATGTAACAAGTGAGTTTTTTCTGTGTTTAACTCAGTTTTAACCAAGTTGGTAAAAATACCAACTTTAAACACAGAAAAAACCAACTTACCAAAACTCGCAAAAAACCAACATACCGAAACTCACAAAAAACCAACTTACCAAAACTCACAAAAAAACAACTTACCAAAGCCCACATTTATGTAACAAGTGAGTTTTTTCTGTGTTTAACTCAGTTTTAACCAAGTTGGTAAAAATACCCTCTTTAAACACAGAAAAAACCAACTTACCAAAACTCACAAAAACCAACATACCAAAACCCACTAAAAACCAACTGCCAATACCGCTTGGTTTAACACGGATAAAACTCGTGTTTAACTCGAGTTTTACACACTTATTTGGGAAGGGAAGCTTCAGAATAACAATGACATTTTAAGGTTACCTTTAAAAAAAAATCCTGTAAATTCTCCTGCAAGCCAAGCTATTGACACTAACTGTTAGATTCATATCAGTTTGTGGGTAGTATGGCCTTTTTAAATCCAAAAGCAAAATACTGATGCTTGTATCTGAGGGATATCTGAGTGGATGCATGGGGAGTTGCTCTATAGTGCATGAGAAAATCATGAAATTCATCTCTCCAATCACGGTTCGCAGCAACTGCAGCCCTAACAAACTTGTTAAGTGTGGCCATAAACCTTTCTACAGTTCCGTTGGCCTCAGGCCAAAGAGGAGTAATTCTTCGGTGTTTGAACCCACAGGTAGAAGCAAACTCTGCAAATTCCTGTCCCTGAAATGGAGGACCATTGTCTGACTTCAGGACAGAGGGAAATCCTTGTCGAGCAAAGATAGACTTCAATCTAGGTACAACAACTCTGGCAGCTGTCGAATAAACAATCTCCACTTCTGGGAACCGGCTGTGTTCATCCATTACAACAAGCAAGTATTGGCCAGATGGGAAAGGACCTGCAAAGTCAACAGCAACTTCTTCCCATGGCTTAGAAGGAAGCTTTGTAGGACAGATAGGTTCTCGTTTGTTTGGACCGGGATATGAAGCCTGACATGGGATACAAGATCTAACCGCATCCTCAACCATCTTATCAATGCCGGGGAACCACACCTTCTCCCTAACTAGTTGCTTTGTCTTAACCATGCCTTGGTGGGTATGGTGAGCAATTTCGACAACATGCTGCTGCAAGGAAGTGGGAACAACAATGCGGTGGTCACGCAAAATAACACCATCTACTATCGAAAACTCATCTCGAAACCTGACAAAGGACGTACAATCGGAGTGAGACCAGTTGCCGGACTGAATGGCTGTCATAACTTTCTGCAGTGTAGCATCCTCTCTGGTTGCGGTTTGAATCTCCTGTAAGGACATAGCTTTCGGTACTGCCTTCTGGACAATGAAAGCAACATGAGCCTCAGCTGCATTATCACGTTTTGGCTTCGTGAATGGGTGCCTGCTCATATAGTCAGCAGGATTCAGGTCATCTTTACCTGGACGATACTCGAGTGTGAACTGATACGGCATCAACCGAAGACGCCATCTCTCAATGCGCGCAGAAGCAGGTTTACGACTGTTCACAAGACCTAGAAGGGGTTTGTGATCTGTGATCACCTTGAATTCAGAAGCAAAGAGATACAGATGGAAGTGCTAAACACCATAAACAACAGCTAACATCTCACGATCTGTTTGTGAATATCGCTGTTCCACGTCTGTGAGTGCACGGCTTCCGTAACATATAACTCTACCTTCCTGAGTGAGAATCGCTCCGACTCCAACAGGGGATGCATCAACAAGAACCTCAGTTGACTTGTTCTGGTCAAAGTAAGCCATCACCTTAGTACTAGACAGAGCAGATCGCAAACTATCAAAAGCATTTTGGGCATCACTTGACCAATCCCAAGGAACATCTTGCCTAGTGAGACGTCTGAGTGGCTCAGTCATGGTTGCATAGTGAGGTATGTATCGAGAAACATACTGCGTCATGCCAAGGAAAGATCTTACTTCAGCTGGGTTTTGAGGAGCTGAGTGACCTACAATAGCCTTAATTTTTTCTGGATCAGCCGAAACACCTGTATCGCTGAAAACATGGCCAAAGAAAGAGATTTTGTTTACAGAAAAGATACATTTATCTCTGTTGAGTTTGGCACCACATCTGTTCAGTCGCTCCAATGTAAGGCTAAGTGCTCGATCATGATCTGACTGAGATTTACCATGAATAATGATGTCGTCTGCCAAGTTCTTTGCACCAGGGATATCAGCAAGGAGGTCTGCAACCGTCTTCTGGAAAATTTCAGATGCAGCATTCACACCAAACAATAGACGTTTGTAGCGCCGTAAACCAACATGAGTGACAAAAGTAGTGATGTACCTGCTGGACTCATCAAGTTCAAGTTGGTGATATGCGTTGGACAGATCAAGTTTGCTGAATACTGTAGAACTATTCAAATCTGACATAAGTTCTTCCACAGTTGGCATAGGGTGTTTCTCCCTAGAGATAGCCTTGTTAGCCTTACGCATGTCAATGCAAACACGAACACCTTTTGACTTTTTGGGGACAACTACAACGGGGCTTACCCAGGGTGTGGGACCTGAAATAGGCTCAATAACATCAAGGTCTTCAAGACGCTTGAGTTCAGCCTCAACATCTTTGCGTACATGGAATGGAATTCGCCTTTGACGCTGTGTCACTGGGGGAACATCATGATCAATGTGCAGTTTCACAGAGATGCCCTCTATCTTGCCCATCTTGCCATCAAACAGAGAAGGGTACTGATCTGGAATAGAACTTGAAGCTGCAAACGAAGAAAATGCAAACTGAACAATATCCAGAGCTTGAGCAGTTTTGGCCCCAAGGAGACAGCTGGACTGCCTAGAGTCAGTGTTACCTACAACATACATGTCAGCAGTAACTGTTTTACCCTTATAATTGATGGTTGTTCTAAAATAACCCTTAACATCTAAAGGTTGAGATGCACCGTATGCAAAAATCAATGGTACAGGCTGTTGAAGAGAAGGTTTGCTGCTCATGTTATTGTAAATATTTTCATTCATTATATTTACACTAGAACCAGTATCAATCAAAAATTTAACATCACTGTTAAAAATATTAACACAAACAGAGGGTATGCTAGAATTTGTACAACAAAGGTTAAATACAGATTCATCACTAGAACTATTTTGTGTAGCTTCTGAAGTACTGGCTTCTGTATAGTTCACATGTTGTAATCTTGATCTGCAAACTGTTTGAAAATGATTTAATTTGCCACAATGATGACACTTCTTCCCAAATGCCGGACACTTCCGGTCTACATGTTTGCCACCACAGTTACGACAGTCAGTGCCAGTTCTTGATGCCTGGGATGGGTTGTTGTAGGAACCACGACCTCGTGAAGATACACTACGACCACTCGAAGACACACCACGACCACGCGAAGACACACCACGACCACGCGAAGACACACCACGACCACGCGAAGATACACCACGACCACGCGAACCACCAGGGATAGTGTGGATAGCGTTAGCGTTAGCTGCTTGCCGTCCCTCCATGTCAGACGCTCTAACCTCGGAAACCTCCAATGCGCGAGCCTCTTCAATAAGTCTGTCAAGAGTAAAGTTATCTCGCAGAGCTCGACGTCTGATGCGTGTAGACGTGCATCCTTGTATAACTTGGTTAAGGATCTCAGTGTCCTTGTTGTGAAATTCACATGTCGCTGCAAGGGTTCTTAGCCTTGTGTAAAAGGTGTCGATCGACTCACCAGATTCTTGTTTCGACTGCCTAAACTTATAGATTTCGTAGGTAAGATTCTGTTTCGGATAGAAATAGTTTTTGAATGAGGAACACAATTTTCCATATTCGTCAGGGGTTTCTATGTTATCACCGTTTTCATTCTGTACAGTTTTAGTAGAACCTACCCCTTTTTGTTCATCAGTGAACGAGTCATATATGTCGAAACACTCTTCGCCACAGTAATGCAGAAGGAGAGCCTTTTTGCGCTTGTCAATATCAATGTCCAGTGCACAGATTAAATTGTCTAATTTTTCCGTCCACTTACGCCACCGTACGCCGGCTGAATTTGACGAAGAATTTGACGTGTCCCCGCTGTCATGGATGTTGAACGAAGGAAATGGAGGAAGGTTGGCCATCCTCGTCGCCAGTTTAGTGTTGTAGCTCGTACAAGCACGTTATAAATGGCCAATTACGGGTTTAAAAACAACAAGACCATGCTACTCAGAAAGCGTTCATTACCAAAACTCTTAGTCGTACAAAACACCACAGGTTACATTCAACTATTCATTTACACACAACACTACAAGATCTACACCTGCAACTTTATTTAGGACTTTGACTTTAATATCATACTTGTTCATGTGTTTAAGAACAAAAAGGTCAGAGTCATGCCTCTTTTTCTAAAAAAAACAAACCTGATGTCTGTAGGTGAGTTATAGACATTTAAATGAACAGTTTTTATTTTTTCCCCAAATATGTCTCTTTCGCGCTCGATTTTCCCCTTTTACCCAGCGTCCAGCGTCTTCCCCTTTTTCTAAAAAAAACCCCTGGTATGAATGGTCACCGGAAAAGAAAGATGCAATTCGTTCGTTCTTTCTTTCAGATGTTTCTTTTAGGCAATAACTTTGTTGTAGGAGCTGAAAAAAATAACGGTAAACCATATATCATATATCATATAACTCCCACACTGGCGTATCACAAAGACAGCATATTTTCATGTTTCTGGCCATTTTTCCTTTTCATGTGGATTAAATATTTTATGTTAAAGCAACAATATTTTTGTGCACCCATGACTGGTGTCATGCAGTCGTCAGTGGTCAGAAACACAATATAATATTATAAACTCTGTTAAAGTGCTCTAAAATACACGTAAAAAGTCATTTGCAGGAAACGCTTGCATTAATAATTCCTTTAATATTTAAATAATAACTTTAGTTTAAGCAAATAATTCCTCCAGACATTATAAACCTTGGATTATCCGAATTGTTTGTTTCATCCGAAATATGGCTAGGTATTCTTGTAGTATTTTTTGCATGAAATCGGGCAGATCACAACAAATGGAAGACACTAACGTATTTGTTATATAAGACTGTCTTCATTTTTTTCAATATATAGACATGATCATTTGATTCAAAGAATCAACCTTACCTTAAACCACTGCCGCCATTATTGGTATTTGCCTGACCCTGTTACGTAGTGAAAGGGGAAGGAACTCCAGACAACAATCTCCTACGCAGTGGCGAATGCCCAAGGGAAGTAACTGAAAAATCGAGTTATCTCAATCGGACTGGCTGGGTCTTTTTCATTATAAGGTCGCCATTGTGAAGAATTTTTTGATGGGTATCATACCTTATCAAAAATGGAGAACCAACAGTGAGCACAAACCATAAAATTTGATAAATGATGCAGGCGTTTTGTAAAGTTTTTTGTTTAATTTTGAACAATCTGGAATATTGTGGTACGAAAATCCGACAGTGTTAGATTTAGGGGTTTTAGGCCTAATCTGTATATAGTGATATGTAACCTCGGCAAAGTGAGACGCATCAAAGTGTAAACAAGTTGAAACTAAGCTAAAATACAAAACAGTTTAATCGCAATATCGATACATTTTGTAAAAAGGATTACAACCGCAACTTACCAGATTATTGCTAATGATCACATGTAAAACTCCTTTCTGAGAGCGAATGCAAATTGTGTCATGAAATCTGACATGTGAACAGCACGTACTGTAGGGTGGCGCATTTGAAATACCGCGAGAATACCGATGCCGACAATAAAATTTTAAATGACATTATTTTTAAACAAGCGTTTATTGATTTATGAGGATAATAACAATCAGAAATCAAATAGATCGAAGCAAATAGATTCGAAAGAAATCTGGATTTATGCAATACATTTAAGACGGGCCATATTACGGGAAAATATGTTGCCCAAAGTTATCACGTTTTGTAGTTACCAGTCTGTGGAATATGACTTGTTGCTTGTACGGCTTAAGGCCGGGAAACAGGCAAACCGGAAGAAAAACAAAAAATTGCATTTTGGCGGTCAAAAACATAATTATAATACAATAACATAGAGTACAATTAGCTACTTAATAATTGCTGCCATGACGTATTATTTCATGAGGAATGCATCTACGTGTCACATTGCGTTTGTCGAAGTGTCTATGTGCTCCAGCGCACTATGATTTTCCATCGCGAAAATAGGTGACGGCAGGAATTATTTGACTTGATAGCCTATAAGGTAATGTCTCTTTGTATTTCAGAAAAGTGATACAAATTAACGGTCAACGCCCGCTTCGCGGGCTTTTGCCCGTATAAATGTGTGAAAGGCTCTAAGAAGGAACCAGAGATTATTAACCCTTTACCAAACATAACAGGATTTTACGGGTTTGTAGCTGACAACTTTATAAATAATTGTGGTAAAGGTCAAGGTCATCCTTCAAGGTCAAAGGTCAAATAATATGTGTCAAAATCCCTCATTTAATGTACACTTTTGCAATACATGTATTAAAGATAGCAACTTGATATTTGGCATGCATGTGTATCTTATGGAGCTGCATATTTTGAGTGGTGAAAGGTCAAAGTCATCCTTCAAGGTCAAAGGTCAAATATATGGGGACATAGTGTTTCTCAACACATCTTGTTTTTTCTTATTTTTGAAATATCATCTAATGAATGACCACACCCTGAATTATTCCCCATCTCCTTCTCCCCCCCCCCCCCCCCCCCCCCCTCCCTCGCACAAAGATTTTTTTTAACAAGGTAAAAAAACAACAATTATTAATTTTATTTTATTTCTTTTAAAGGCCGTCCAACCATCCCACCCAAGCTATTCCTATCAAACTTGAAATATAATCTTATTATATTAGCTCGGCTGTTTTCGGAGAAAACCCGAGGTATTATCATAGCCAGCTCGTCGTCCGCCGTCTGACGTCCGCCGTCCGTGTCGTGCTAAAAACTTTACATTGGCTCTAAAATCAAAGTGCTTCCACCTACAACTTTGAAACTTCATATGTAGATGCACCTTGGTGACTTCTACACGCCACACTTATTTTGGGGTCACTAGGTCAAACAGGGCCCTCAATCTATCAAATCTGAAAAGTATACTTTTTTCCCCTTTTCGGGTGAACAATTCCCCTTGATTTAAAAAAAATATTATTTTTTTCTTTAAAAGATGTGCCTCATGATAATTATATCTCACTATATCATTCCATACAAATTGTTTAACTTGATTTCGTCTGTCATGGTGATTTCCAGGAAAAAAATCAGCGTGTCAAAAATTAAATTTGGTGCCCATAGTGTGTATTGGCTGTTGTTGTAGAGAAAGAGCGAGTTTCCCTGGTAAACAATCGGTAAGAAATGATTCATGTGTATGCAATTTACAACATATTTTGTTCATTACCCTATTAAATGAGTGAAACAATAGTTACAGGGATTTATCACATCGTCTTTGGAGGTTTCTGTTGAAACTGAAAGTAGATAGAGAAAGAGCGAGGTTCCCGGCCTGCGTGCGCATTTCAATAAGCGAGCGGGTCGACAGCAATTTAATTATGGGTAATGACGCACTTCCGTTGCTTGAGAAAATGGCGAGTGATTAACCTTGTCAATATCTATGTACATAGTCAAACTATATTTTTTTTAGAAGACGTTTTGTCGGAAGATTTTTGTTGATTAAGTATGTGTATGTATTATAATAAACAACGGGTAACTAAAAAAAAATTTAAACATTGCCATCGAGCACCTATGGATGTGATCAATAGCATTGAGTGTGGCATCGTAAGCAACACAAAACCCAAGCCTACTTAGCTGTTTGATCGTCTCTCTTATCTTGTTATCACTCTAGAGGCCACATTTATTGTCCAATCTTCATGAACCTTGGTCAGAAGATTCATCTTAATAATATCGTCAATGAGTTGGAAAATGATGCCGGTTGTTTGAAAAACATGGCCGCCAGGGGGCGGGGCATTTTTCCATATATGGCAATAGTAAAACCTTGTTAACACTCTAGAGGCCACATTTATTGTCCAATCTTGATAAAATATGGTCAGAAGATTTGTCTTAATGATATCTTGGATGAGTTTGAAAATGGTAACGTTTGCTTGAAAAACATGGCCGCCAAGGGGCGGGGCATTTTTCCATATATGGCTATATAAGGTTATAGTAAAATCTTGTTAACACTCTAGAGGCCACATTTATAGTCCGATCTTCATGAAACTCTGTCAGAAGATTCATCCCAGTAATATCTTGGACAAGTTCAAAAATGATGCCGGTTGGTTGAAAAACATGGCCACCACGGGGGCGGAGCTATTTTCCTTATATGGCTATAGTAAAACCTTGTTAACACTCTAGAGGTCACATTTATTTTCTGATCATCATGAAACTTGGTCAGAAGATTTGTCCCAATGATATCTTGGATGAGGGGCGGGGCATTTTTCCTTATATGGCTATATGTGGCTATAGTCACACAAGAGGTCACAATTTTGTTTCAAATTTTATGAATCTTGGTCATAATATTTATTTTTGTAAGCAAAGTTTGATGTTTGGTAAGGGGGATGGGGTCAACTCAAATGATAGGTCACCAGGTCAAATCTTACAAAAACAAAAACACTCCATATGCCAGAGTTTTGGTTCAATAATGATGAAACTTGACCAGGATGTTTGTCTGGACAATATCTAGGTCAAGTTTGACGTTTGGTAAAGATTGAATGAACCTACCCCTCTCAGGCGAGGGAACTAGGGCCATCTTGGCCCTCTTGTTTAGACTTCTTATTGTCTTGTTCATATCTGCAACCGATTTTGCAATGGAAGCAAACATCTCCATGTTTTACTGCAAATCTTGCAGAATCTGTTCCCTCCGTCTGGATAATGAGTTTGCCCTTTCCCACATTGGGGCCCCCAAAGGGTTTTCTTCTGCAATTTATTGACCTAAACTATATAAGAATGTCTCCATTATCTTCTTTGTCTTTTTATAAAATACAATTTTTAATTGTTTTGTATTGTATTCATCTAATTCCTAGGGTATGCGCTCATATTTTGTATAATATCCTTTATTGTCCCCTACCGGTGAAACCGAAGGGGACTTATGGTTTGCACTCCGTCTGTCTGTCAGTCTGTCTGTCATTTCGTCACACTTTTCTTGATCCTGCGATAACTTTAAAAGTTTTTAATATTTTTTCATGAAACTTGAAACATGGATAGATGGCAATATAGAGATTATGCATGTCATTTCATTTTGTGCCTACGTCAAAAATTCTGGTTGCTATGGCAACAAATGATTTTTTATTTTTATGCCCCCATTTCGAAGAAAAGGGGGTATATAGTTTTCGCACTGTCCGTCGGTCGGTTGGTCGGTCGGTCGGTTGGTCGGTCGGTCGATCGGTCGGTCACACTTCGTGTCCGCTCTCTAATTCAAATAGTTTTCATCCAATCTTTACCAAACTTGGTAAGAAGTTGTATCCAGACAATATCTAGGTCAAGTTCGAATATGGGTCATGCCGGGTCAAAAACTAGGTCACAGGGTCACTTAGTGCATTTCAAGGATAAAGCATGTTGTCCGCTCTCTAGTTTATGTGGCTTTCTGATTTATTTTGATATTCTAAGACATTTTTATGCCCCCAAAGGAGGGCATATAGTGATCGGACTGTCCGTTCGTCTGTCCGTCCGTCTCTCCTTCACACTTTGCGTTTAGTTTTCGAAAAATGCTCATAACTTCGCTTCTGATAGCAATTTCATATTTGGCATGCATGTGTATATGGACAAGGTCTTTCCATACGCACACAAATTTTGACCCCTGTGACCTTGACCTTGAACTTAGGGTACGTGTTTAGGTTCGAAATCTGCGTTTAGGATTTGAAAAAAAGCTAATAACTTCTACCAAGCCTTTACACAGTTATACTTTTATGTAGTGACAAAGTTACAGTTGGGGGCATCCGTGTCCTGTGGACACATTTCTTGTTTTTACTGACAATGGTGGAGTTTCACCGGTAGGGGACCATATTGCTTGGCAATCTCTTGTTTATAATAATTTAATGGAATTTCCACAAAAATGCGCATACAGCCATGTATCTAGCCATTTAAGCTTTGTGTGCACGCTTTATGAAGAAATCGCGCGTAAGGAAAACACCACGACTTCCTATGCGGTGGTGCCCTTCCTGTATAAGTTATACGTATATTACGCTATAGTGCATATGAAACACAGAACAGCTTGGCTGAGGCTATGCGTATGCCTGTGGTCAAATTTAGGTCAACTTTATTTGGATCAATGCCGCTGTTTTAAAGGTTACGCATCCCCAATTAATTTCCTTCTTTGTTATATATAGAATTTGCAATTTTTGATCTCAAATGTCACCATGACCGAGCGATAAGCCAATATATCACTATACATGACTGGAACAGTGGTAATTGGCCAGACACATTAACTATACTTACATGTATAATGCTAATACAATCCGCGCATCATAAATTTATTATGATTTTAATTATTATTATAATTGTTCTTTCAAAATTTGTTAAAAACATGTAACTAATAATTTTAAGAAGATTTTTTATTTCATGATGCGCACTCGACTCGGCATCATGTGGCGGATCCAGCATGCCTCGGCGGACAGATGCGAAGTTTCACGGCGAAATGCGACTTGCCGCCGCATACTGACGCAGCTTAAACGACTGACGCGGCATCGACTCGTTTCACCTTGCCGTCGCGGATCGCGAAATACGTTTGTTCCGCTTTGGCTGTACTGTATTTGGCATGCATGTGTATCTCATGAGCTGCACATTTTGAGTGGTGAAAGGTCAAGGTCATCCTTCTAGGTCAAATATATGGGTCAAAATTGCTCATGTAATGTAACTTCTGCAATATTGAAGCTAGCAATTTTATATTTGACATGCATGTGAAAATATTGTGTATCTCATGGAGCTGCACATTTTGAGTGGTGAAGGGTCAAGGTCATCCTTCAAGGTCAAACGTCATATAGGGGGACATTGTGTTTCACAAACACATCTTGTTTAGTGGTATGATCGTCATTCACTATTTCCTGGAAATCCTCACAGGCTGTAAGAATCTTTGAGGCATCTCTACCCCACACCTGCCTTCTGTCGGCGCATCCCTCTCCAGCGACTCCATATTGTCATAATTACTGCTTACAGCACAGCTGCAATATGGCTGCAAGAACGCCCGGCATCTGCTGGGCATGTACATTGCACACTCACAATTCCCGCATCCGACACAGCGGCCCAGGATTGGTATTCTGACCTCCCGACACCGGATTGACTGGGGGAAACAGTTGCCTTCATAAAGTGTAAATCCTGTGCCAACCTTGTGGATTGTTCTTGGACCACTCTGCATCATCTGGTGGTATTTCTGTGAAAACTATCTTTTTCAAACATTTTTATAAATTAATTATTAAGAACTATACTTTTAATACATTTTATGTTGATTCAAACACAGCAAGTAAACAATTTGTTTCTATTGATTATGCGTTATGAACAAAACAAGTAAGAAAAACGTTGTTCTGAGTAGCAAGTAATTAAATAATGTTATTGATGATGATGTACATCTCTATGAATAATACAAATCAAATGATAACCTTTTTAATTAAGGCGGTTTAAACTGAACCAAACTTGATAAAACGTTACCATAATCGAACACAAAAATCGGAATCCATCTTTTTTCGATGTATGTAAACATCCGTTTTAACATGTTCGTACAGTGCATTTCTAATGAAATGTTCCATTATGCATTACAGTTGTATTCGTAATTAAACAACATTCTACTGAATTATCGTTAAAAATAAATACATAAAAATAGCTTACTTATGTGTCGGGAATGGTCCATATTTTAATTTTCTTGTTAGGCCTATGCAATGTAGAACTCGATCAGCTGTTATCTGTCAAAATTCTTCAGTACCGTTTTCAGTTGCGGGTCACGTGATAGCCAATATGGCGGGGGTCAATTTATTGATTATGGGATTGTCTATTTGGTCTGCCGGATTTGAGGGTCCTGAATTTATTGTATTGCACTTTATATTTCTTAATTGTTTTTCATTTCGTTGCTTAGAAAAATCATCTGTGTGAATTTTTTTTATTGTTTGTTCAACTCATTTCACATTCTGTGTTTTGAGCAGGTTTGACAGTTGTCGTTGTACCCCAACTCTTGCAAGTCCTTGGCTCCTTTGTCATACTGAAACTTGGAATGCTGGTGTTTCAGCATTTTCTTATGTCTAACATTTTCCACTACTTTAGGCTTTAGAAGCTCATCTGCAATAATTGGCAATTTGTTCCTAGTTCTCCTGAACATTAAATGTCGCGTTGGACTCTGTCCATTCCTTCTGTTGGGGTGTTTCTCCAGTCGAGGATAGCCATGAGTCTCTTCATCCATTCCGTTTGAAAAAACAATTGGAACTTCTGAAAATTTATAAAAAATTAATTTAGAATCTGGAATTATTTTTCACAGATTGTAAGTCATTGGTCTAAATACTAATTCTAAGTTGTTCACTGGTAATATGTTTCAACAACTTTTCGGTAACTGAAAACAGAAATTCAATCAGTTTTTCAGGGTTTTTTTCTGCTCTATAAATTCAAACTATAATGTTCATCATCATATCAAAAATTATATTTAGATATTTTTTTATAAAAATCTAAATATAACATTATTTCCTTAATGTTACTATATACTCTGCACAAATTAATTAAGGATTAAAACTTTACTTCTTTTAGAGCTTGGCTATCAGTCAAAGAATTATATGGCTCTAGTAAAACCTTGTTAACACTCTAAAGGCCACATCAATTTCCTGATCTTCATGAAACTTGCTCAAAAGATTTGTCCCAATGATATCTTGGATGAGTTAAAAAATGGTAACCTTTGCTTGAAAAGGGGCCTGGCATTTTTCCTTATATGGCTATATGTGGCTATAGTAAAACCTTGTTAACACTCTAGAGGCCACATTTATTGTCCAATCTTCATGAAATTTTGTCAGAAGATTGGTCTCAATGATATATCAGATGAGTTTGAAAATAATTATGTTTGCTTGAAAAACATGGCTTCCAAGGGGCGGGGCATTTTTCCGTATATGGCTATAGTATTGATCAAACACTATTGTTAACACTCTAGAGGCCACATTTACTGTCAGATCTTCATGAAACTTGGTCAGAAAATTCATCCTGATAATATCTTGGAAGAGTTAAAAGATGATGCCGGTTGGTTGAAAAACATGGCTGCCAGGGGGCGGGGCATTTTTCCTTATATGGCTGTAGTAAAACCTTGTTAGCACTCTAGAGGCCACATTTATTTTCATGAAACTTGGTCAGATTTGTCCCAATATATCTTGTTATCTCAGGTGAGCTTTTTTGGGCTTTTCAGGCCCTCTTGTCTCTGGAATTTTCCAAATAATCTTTAAATGTCAAAGGTAGTTACCATAATGGTATGCAAACTTAGGGAATGGCAGTGATAGTGAATTGATCCACCTCCTTCGTTTCTGTTTGCAATTAGGCTGAAAACCACATAATTCAACTGGCTCATAATAGTCAACCTTCTCCATTTCCTGTTTAAGTTTTTCATATTCCTTGTCTGCATGATTGTTTCCTTCCACCACAGTTGTCTGCCTTGCCAAACGTACAGGTTCATGTTGCTGATGATTTGCACTCATTTTTTTAGATGCCAGATATAGGTAGGTAAGGTATTTTTGTAGCCCCTCAAGAAGTTCTGCTAAAGCTGCTTTAAACAATAAAATCTTCCTGTCCAGTATCAGAGGCGTTAGCAGCAAATCTCCGAGGCGGTCAACGTTTTCTTTTAACATCTACTCATGTTATCTGCAAAAGAATATATATATATATATATGTAAACAGAAAAAAGAAAGCAAACAGAATGTTTTACAAAAGAAATGTTCACATGGTTTATAGCTCAAGTTGGTTTCATATATATGAAGCATAGCATATGTGAAGCCTCTGCAGTATTGTTCAAGCCACATTCCACAGTGTGTGACCTCTGTCCTGTATTGGCTATGTCAGGTGGGTTAGCTTGGGTCTGCTTAGGACTTGACCCTTCGGACAAGACCTGCAAGCCAAAAATTGGAAAATGACTAACATACAATAGGGAAGAGACAGGCATTCTGCTTTGGAATGAGTACAAGTATATCGTAAATTCATGACTGCTTTGAATTGCTATGTTACAAAATGCAATTCTGAAACTTTAACATGATAACTGAATGAAATAAGCTAAAGTTTCAATTATATTTAAATAGCAGAGGTAATATTGATGGTGTATTTTGATCACTTTAAATCATGCATAGACCTTACATAATGGCAATAGCATTCAATATATCCCCCTAAACTTAGTTTGTGGGGGTATAAAAATTGAACATTTTAAAACATAGTAAAAAACAGTTGAATGAACCTCAAATTTGAAATCTAAAACTTTTTAAACACTAAAATATTAAACATAATGAAAAACAGTTTGAAGCATGTTGCACTCAATTTGACTTTGCTCTCTTCCGCAACACTTTTTGAATGTTTTCCAGCTTGTTTATGAACATTTCTTAAGATATCTGCGTCTTTTTTCGAACTACTCATTCCAACCTTTCCATCTTGGTTACATGAATTGGTGGGCGTGGATTGCCCACACATTTGGTTGTTTTCTTTCCCCTTCGCGAGCACGATACCAATTCGTCTACTGTGAAGATGGATTTGGATAGTGAAAAGATAACCTCTTGCACATTTAATGGGTTTAAATGCTTTACCGACTCTAAAAGCTGCCCATCCTTGTCAATTACTTTCAAAAATATGTATGAAACATCTAGCACAAAGGAATTCATGAATTATTCATGATGAATCCTCAAAGTCTGTCTCAGAAAAGTCATCAGAAATAATTGTTCATGAAATGTTCATCACTAAGTATTAATGGTTAGATGAAGAACTGTTCATGCATTTTTAAGTGCTCACCAATAATTCATAAACAGTTCATTAATGTGTCTTAAGAACAGTTCATGCACAAAAGTTCATGAACCAAGTTCATGATTTTTTTTAGAACCGTTCATGAACAGTTCCTGATTGGCTTGAAGTGTTCATGAAATCATGAACAACATTTCGCAGGGGAAGTACTGGTATAATGATATCTGTCTGCTTTTTTAAATTTATATATGGCTGTGGATTTCTTAATAACTTACCTTTTGAGGACTGCAGCACTGTATCTTTATCTACACACTGAAACCAATGTGAGGACTAGAAATATTAATCTTTTTTTTACAAATGTCAAGTAAATGTGATTATCTACACTTTTAACTTCATTAATATCTGATTTGTGATAAAGTGATCATAGTGGTAAAAAAATCAACATCAGAAAATATCAGAAAAGTATATTGGTATACTGTAAATGATCAATTTGAATTTTAATGAGATTGTTATTTTACAATGTTGTTTTATTGTATAGTTAATCTTCAGCATTAAGATTGAATGATACCTTTAAACAAGGTTGTGTGGCCAAGTACTGAATTGCATGTGGTTTCATAATCGTTTTAAACAGTTCAAACTCTGGATGACAAAATCCTTTTAAGGTGGCTGGACCTCTATCAGAAGAAAACTGAAAATATTCAAGTTTCCAGAGTTTCCTGATATTGAAATCTCCTGAAAAAGATATTTTTATGTCCCCCACTATAGAAGTGGGGGACATATTGTTTTTGCCCTGTCTGTTGGTCCGTTGGTCTGTTGGTCTGTTTGTGCCAACTTTAACATTTTGCAATAACTTTTGCTATATTGAAGATAGCAACTTCATATTTGGCATGCATGTGTATCTCATGAAGCTGCACATTTTGAGTGGTGAAAGGTCAAGGTCATCCTTCAAGGTCAGAGGTCAAATATATGTGGCCAAAATCACTCATTTTATGAATACTTTTGCAATATTGAAGATAGTAACTTGATATTTGGCATGCATGTGTATCTCATGGAGCTGCACATTTTGAGTGGTGAAAGGTCAAGGTCAAGGTCATCCTTGAAGGTCAGAGGTCAAATATATGTGGCCCAAATCGCTAATTTTATAAATACTTTTGCAATATTGAAGATAGCAACTTGATATTTGGCATGCATGTGCATTGCACATTTTGAGTGGTGAAAGGTCAAGGTCATCCTTCAAGGTCAGAGGTCAAATATATTTGGCCCAACTCGCTTATTTTATGAATACTTTTGCAATATTGAAGATAGCAACTTGATACTTGGCATGCATGTGTATCTCATAGAGCTGCACATTTTGAGTGGTGAAAAGTCAAGGTTAAGGTCATCCTTCACAAGGTCAAGGTCATCCTTCAAGGTCAAACATCATATAGGGGGACATTGTGTTTCACAAACACATCTTGTTATAAATATTTTTGATGTATGGCAATGTAACAACAAAATTAAGGAACATAAATACAGTCCAACCCCTCTTAAGCAGCCAGTCAAGGGAAACAGCCAAATTGGCTGCTTAAGCGGGGTGGCCTCTTAAGAGGGGGTTGGGTCATAGGGAGTCTGGAGTTGATGAGTGCATCGCCAACTGTTCAATTTTTGTATAAACAAAATGGTAAATATGTGTACATGTACTAAACAATGTATAGACTTAAAATAAATTTATTTCTTCCTGTCTAAAATCAGCTATAAGACAACATTTTCATTCAAAATAATATTCTTTCATCTTTCTAATCATCATCAATATCATCATCATCAGAATCGAGTCAATGAAAAAGAATCATTCTCATGATTCATTGTTTACACAATGCGTGTTGTATGGCCCCAATGCACTTAAGATGGGAACAGTTGTGAATCAGTTATGCCTGAATAACTCCCGTGTCACTATAAATCGATAATTTAATCGGTTTATTACAGTTTTATGGCTTTGAATACCTACCGCACGAATTGGTCCCGACAGTGATCTCCTCCACGATAAAATCGTGGCCAGTTACTTAAGAGACTGATAATAGCAACCGGGTGTAATCCTCCTTGTAATCGTGCTTTTCATGCATAATATTATAAAAACATTTTTTCGCCGCGTAAAAGGTTTTATCAAAATTAATATTGAAATCATTGTAAATATAAAACAAATATAAATGTTTTGTTTTATTCCCGAACGAGAATAATAATTTGTAATCCGAAACACACTCCCGATTGTTTAATGTTAACGAGACGTTTACAAATTCTAGCATCGTGTATTTCCTTTGTCCCGACAAAAGCGCGCGAAAATTATGCACCATTGTACAATGTCACGCCATACCCATGGTTCGAAAGCATGCGTGTATTGATTTTCGGATAAAAACTTTGTAGCACAGAGAACATGTAGATCAGTTGATTTCGGTTAAAAGTTTTGTTGTTCTTTTTAACTTTTAATTAGCTGATAATTGTCATAAATGTGTGCTTGAAATAGTATGAGCTACAATAAATAAAATTATAAATTAAGAATCTCCTTTCCAGTAATAATAGGTGATATTCGCACGTGCGGAAACAAAATGATCAAACGGTCACATATTGCTTTTAACCCGATAACCCGATAATCCGCCGCTAATTAATTGTAATTTGCAAACTGGCTGTCAAAATGGAGCTGCTCATTTTGAGTGGTGAAAGGTCAAGGTCAAGGTCATCCTTCAAGGTCAGAGGTCAAATATATGTGGTCCAAATCGCTTATTTTATGAATACTTTTGCAATATTGAAGATAGCAACTTGATATTTGGCATGCATGTGTATCTTATGGAGCTGCACATTTTGAGTGGTTCAAGGTCAAGGTCATCCTTCACAAGGTCAAGGTCATCCTACAATGTCAAACATCATATAGGGGGACATTGTGTTTCACAAACACATCTTGTTTTTCCTGCATTTATATCAGTTTTTCTTGCATTGATTTCTATTTTCCCAGAATTGATTTCTTTATTTTTTCTTCCATTGATTTCTTTTTGGGGGCTTATGGTTGCATGCTGTTATTTGCTCTCCTCGAGTCATTTTGTTAGGTTTTATGCTTTTGTTTAAGCCTCACCTTTGCATTTGCTTGAAAACTGTCTTGAGCAGGTGTGGTACCGTACATTTTTTTAGCTCATCTGAGCACAATGAGATCATGGTGAGCTTGTGTGATCGCTTTTTGTCCGTCGTGCGTTGTGCGGCGTCAACATTTGCCTTGTTAACTCTCTAGAGGCCACATTTATTGCCCAATCTTCATGATATTTGGTCAGAAGATTGGTCTCAATAATATCTTGGATGAGTTCGAAAATGGTAACGTTTGCTTGAAAAACATGGCTGCGGGGCATTTTTTCTTATATGGCTTATATGGCTATAGTAAAATCTTGTTAACACTCTAGAGGCCACATTTATTGTCTGATCCTCATGAAACTTGGTTAGAAGATTAATCCCAATAATATTTTGTACGAGTTCGAAAATGATGCCGGTTGGTTGAAAAACATGGCCGCCAGGGGGCGGGACATTTTTCCTGATATGGCTATAGTAAAACCTTGTTAACACTCTAGAGGCTACATTTATGTTCCGATCTTCATGAAATTTGCTCAGAAGATTTGTCCCAATGATATCTTTGTTGACTCCAAAAATGATAATCTTTGCTTGAAAAACATGGCTGCCAAGGGGCGGGGCATTTTTCCTTATATGGCTATATATGGCTATAGTAAAATCTTGTTAACACTCTAGAGGCCACATTTAATGTCCAATCTTTATGAAACTTGGTCAGAAGATTTATCCAAATAATATATTGGATGAGTTCAAAAATAATGCCGGTTGGTTGAAAAACATGGCTGCCAGGGGGCGGGGCATTTTTCCTTATATGGCCATAGTAAAACCTTGTTAACACTCTAGAGGCCACATTTATTTTCCGATCTTCATGAAACTTGCTCAGAAGATTTGCCTCAATGATATCTTGGATGAGTTCAACAATGGTAACCTTTGCTTGAAAAACATGGCTGCCATGGGGCATTTTCCCTTATATGGCTATATATGGCTAAAGTAAAATCTTGTTAACACGCTAGAGGCCACATTTATTGTCAAATCTTCAGGAAACTTGGTCAGAGGATTCATCCCAATAATATCTTGGACGAGTTCCAAAATGATGCCGGTTGGTAAAAAACATGGCCACCAGGGGGCGGGGCATTTTTCCTTATATGGCTTTAGTAAAGCCTTGTTAACACTCTAGAGGCCACATTTATTGTCCAATCTTGATGAAACTTGGTAAGAGGATTTGTCCCAATGATATCTTGGATGAGTTCGAAAATGGTTTTGGCTGCTTTAAAAACATGGCCACCAGGGGGCAGGGCATTTTTCCTTATATGCCTTTATATAGCGATAGTTAAACCTTGTTAACACTCTAGAGGCCTCATTTATTGTCCAATCTTCATGAAATTTGGTCAGAAGATTGGTCTCAATGGTATCTTTTATGAGTTCGAAAATAATTGTTTGCTTGAAAAAAATGGCTTCCAAGGGGTATTTTTCTTATATGGCTATGTAAAATCTTAACAATCTTAACAATCTTGAGGCCACATTTACTGTCCGATCTTCATGAAACTTGGTCAGAAGATTCATCCCGATAATATCTTTGACGAGTTCAAAAATGATGCCGGTTGGTTGAAAAACATGGCTGCCAGGGGGTGAGCATTTTTCTTATATGGCTATAGTAAACCCTTGTTAACACTCTAGAGGCCTTATTTATTTTCTGATCTTAATGAACTTGGTCAGAAGATATGTCCCAATAATATCTTGTTATCTCAGATGAGCGACTTTGGGCCTTTCAGGCCCTCTTGTTTTAAAATGAAGTACATGCACTTTTCTCGAGGTAATAAATGGAATGGTAGACAAAATGACTGTTCATCTAACAATTTAACAATTAAAATGCAATCTACAATATTGTAAAAGCTTTACCAAAGATGCCTGGATAAATTAAGAAAAAAGCAGAAATGGCACATTGTAAATACAAAATTACATAACAGTAGAGCAAAATATATGTCCCTTAAAAAAAAGAATATATTAACTAATATTATTTCTCGAAATAATTAAAATTGCCCATTTGTATGACCATACTGCTATTATTAAATTTCATTCTAAACGTTTACCACCACAGTGAGTACCACTACCCATGAAATGTTTATGATATAACAAAGTAAGGAGGCTTCAATTGAAATAAAAGCTTCAAACAATAATGATAATCTTTACTCTGAACATTGAAAATAATGAGCAAAAGTTAATTGCCCATGATGAAACAAACACTTCTGGAAACAGTGTACTAAATGTATATTATAAATGATCTTAAGTGTATTTTTTCATGAAAGTGTTTTATAAGTAAATTTAAGAGTGCATTTCTAGTGCATGTAAAGCTTTTTTTTTCAAGCTCAAAAAAGACATAAACTAAAACAAACATTAACAAAATCAATACATGCATGCATATTTGAGAAATCATTCCTTAAATGTGTCTTTAGATTAAGGGGGAGGGGGGATAACAAATATGGAAAACAAAAATAACATTGCTGTGAATTTAATTTTCTTGTTTAAATACTTAGTTTTTTAGTAAAAATAATGTTTCTATTAGTGTTTAGTAAATACTTATGGAAAACAGAGAAACAACACCATTCTTTTTCAAAATCAATTTACTCAACGTTTCGGTCAAAGACCTTCATCAGGAGTAAAACATTTGTAATTAAGTAAAGGAAAAGACGTCACAATGACATGACGTCAATTGCAACAACGTCAAAGTGTTACATACATCTATTAGTGTGTGTAATACTAACGAAACAATTGATTACAGTACTCTAGATGAAATTCATTTCCATTCTGCAACTGGCAGTCCAGTATGACATTCCTGTGTACATAAACGTTTTTTTTAAATACAAAGACAGGTAACATCACTTCAGTTTCGCCTAAGTTTATATTCTGCAACGTTGATAAGAATGAAAACGGAACTTTTAAAATCTAAAGTATTGGTAGGTGGACATATCTATGTTCAATCTGCAATGTTGTTTCATGTTTTGTTATCCTAGAATTATCTACATGAAGCATCTGAATTATAGTTAAATGTACCTTTCGTTGCCTGCAGGGAGGCAAGGAAAGCCTGTGCCGTGGCTTAATCTCCTTGTCCCTGATTTCAGTCCTGTTATTTAAAATGCAACAAGCTTCTCGTCGCACTGCTGTGTTCTTTGTTTTTTTTAATTTACACATAGTTATGATGCAGTTCCACAACATCAACAGTTTGTGTGGAAGTATCAATTATAATTGGACGTTTTATGCACAAATACTGAAATTTATGGCAAGAACCGCAATGACATTAATCAGAAAGTTCTGGCGTAATGACTTCAAACCTTGTAGCTGTCAATAGATCAGTGTTTAAATCATGGGTCAAACAGCAATCTGCTGATGTTTTCATCACTTGCACATTCTCCGTATCATTCATTGTCAATGGTTTACGCACAAGTGGTATGTGCAGGTGTGACTGTTTGAAGGTTGTAGCCCATGTTCATAGCTTGGACGGGATTTTCTCTGGTAGGTTGACCATCCACCAAGTGCACTGAGCCAAGCTGTCAATTAAAAAAATAATTAATAAATAATAGAAAATTTAAAATAGTTGCAATTTAGTGTAACTAGAAACCTCTGCGGTGGAGGTATCTTGTTGATGACAACAACCACAGGCCACAGATTGACTTATGAGTTGTATGGATGAATACCATCAGTATTCATGTTCATTGTCACAGTTGTGGGATTGTTCGTCTTCTTCATGACTATGTCTCTGTTTAGAATGTCAACTAGCTGCTATTGAGAAGGAAAGCGCCGAAGAATGACTTTCTTCGCCTATGATACTGTGCTTCTTCTCTGACTATTATGGTTTTCCAATCCTCCACATCCTTCAGTAGAGCAATTGAAAACTTCTTAATTATTTTGAAGCACTTATTGCAGTTATCATAAATCAATTGTTCATTATCACAAAAAGGTACTCTTCAGCATCTTTGTTTTAATATCCTCAAGGCTTGAATCGCGTAGAATATCTACCAGCCAGAGAGTTTCCTCTTGTTAACGAAGTGGAATTTAGCAGCTTTAAGGATTTAGTGCACAAATTTTCTTGCAAACAGATTGGCTATTTCTTTAAAAAAAAATATTGCTACTCCCGTAATCTTGCAGTCTTAGATATGCACTGTTGCCTCCTTCATCGAAAATACATGTAAACAACATGTTATGTTGCATGTTCCTCTTTCTGGTTGCACTACATGTAGTACACTCATGTGCAATTCATTTTGTTTCTCAAGTTTTCATGTGTAAACACAAACTCACATGATGAACTTTTTGTTGAATTATTAAAATCTTAATGATTGGCTTTGACAATATAAGCCAAGGATTAGCTACGGTATCCAGCAGCGTTTTTTTACAACAACAGATTTCGGGCGAGAATAAACTTTGGTACAGTCTTGTATGGCTAGTGCCTTTTAGAGTATTTCCGTACCTGGGGTACATTTTAGTATACTTATAAGGACCTTAGTACAACTAAGTAAAGTGAAACATTAGTGATATCATTCTGGAACTGTAATTCAACAGAGCAATGTGTGCTGATTAAGGCTTCCCATGCCCATTTGGCAACATCCATGTCACTTTGGGAAAAGGGACATTAATGTTGATTCCAATATGACATTGTTTGTTTTACCACATGTGTGCCACTTTTAATAAAGGGACATGTCATGTGTATGTGAAGACAAATGATAAAACAATAATGTTAAATATTTTGCCATATTAAGGATACCTGTTTTTATGCCCCTGAAAAAGGACATATAGTGATCGGACTCTGCGTTTGTCCGTCTGTCCGTCCGTCTGTCTGTCTGTCCGTCACACTTTGCGTTTAGGTTTCGAAAAATGCTCATAACTTCTATGTCGCTTCACATAGCAACTTGATATTTTGCATGCATGTGTATCTCATGGAGCTGCACATTTTGAGTGGTGGAAGGTCAAGGTCATCCTTCAAGGTCAAAGGTTAAAAAAAACAAATCCAAGGGAAGTCATAAGCTTTAAAGGGAGATAATTATCTGTACCTCCCAAATGATAAAAAAAAATCAAAGTGGCACAGTAGGGTGTGTTGTGTTATTGACAAACGCATCTCTTGTTCTACATAGAGATGGTTGAGCATGAAGTGAATACAGCTATTTTCTGACACTTATGTCTTTATAAGGCTTGGAATAAAAATTGATTCATCCAAATAGTGTAAAGCTTAGATTAACTGGTTAATCTTTTTTTAAACCTAATATTGGGTCACGGTCACACCAGTCAAACCACCATGAAAGAGGAAACTAGCTACTGACCCAGCATCATAAATTTAAAAAAAAACTTAAAATAAAATTAATTCCAGGTACATAAACAAACACAATAGCATTTCACCTTTTATTTAAATTCAAACTAAACAGTTTTATTTTCATAACTACTTAACAACAATAGAAACACAAACAATGGGCTAATATGTGACCTATAATTGTGCTGATTATAAATAAAAGATGATGCTATAGATATCAACAACAAAAATTGAGCATCTTAACAATATAATGAGTGTGCGTTTTATTTATTGTGGAAAAGGGTTAAAAAAAACAATCACATCGTTCTACACAACATTCTCATAATGCGCGGATGCAAACCAATGACAAAAAAGGTAACTACTTAATCAAATATTTGTGTACACTCCACACATTTGTTCAAGTATATTTTCAATGGTTTTCTTTATCTGGTAAAATTTGTGTAATAAACATGTGTGTATGTAAGTAAATTGTTACAAAGTCATTAAACTGATCTGGTACTCCGATCTCCCTGAGTCGATGCACATTGTCTCCTATCTAAGCCAGGTCCAGCCTTGCACATACCACAGGCCAACTCATCACACTGTCTTTCTTTACAATTGCTGTCATTGAGAAGACTCTTGCTTCCACGCCTATAGATGTTTCTACCGTAGTATTAGTCATGTTAGTAGATGCTTTTATGACGTACCAATATTGTCTTCTGTAGCTGGACACCTTGTAGATGAAATATCTATATAGCGTCTACTCCACCAACTCAATCTATTACAACGGGAGGAATCTTTGAGAGGACCTTTTTTAAAGTGGCCTTTTCACAGATTTTGGCATGGTTTAAAGTTTGTCATTAAATGCTTTATATTGATAAAAGTAAACATTGGTTCTAAAAAGCTCCAGTTAAAAATCAATAATAAAATTTAAAAAAAAGAAAAAAAAGGTAACCCTTAGCAGGACTCGAACCACTGACCCCTGGTGTTATCTGGAGTAAAAAGTCTGCGCATTAGACCTCTAGGCCATCCTTCCATATACCATTATAGGTGTATTTTATACTTCATATAACCAATCCTCGTAGTTTCACAAAATATGACGACAACAACAGAATTCTCCAAATTATTAATTTTTTTCGCGTTGCAACGCTCTATATTTTTCAGGTTTATAAATCGTCAAAAGATGCATATAAAGGCTATTTTAGAGCATGGTAAATGTTCAGTATTACGGTTTCCTCACAAATATAATAACTAAAACGAAAATTTGCGAATATAAAACAACTTTTTATGTCCCCCACTATAGTAGTGGGGGACATATTGTTTTTGCCCTGTCTGTTGGTTGGTTGGTCTGTCTGTTTGCGCCAACTTTAACATTTTGCAATAACTTTTGCTATATTGAAGATAGCAACTTGATATTTGGCATGCATGTGTATCGCATGGAGCTGCACATTTTGAGTGGTGAAAGGTCAAGGTCATCCTTCAAGGTCAGAGGTCAAATACATGTGGCCCAAATCGCTTATTTGATGAATACTTTTGCAATATTCAAGATAGCAACTTGATATTTGGCATGCATGTGTATCTCATGGAGCTGCACATTTTGAGTGGTGAAAGGTCAAGGTCATCCTTCAAGGTCAAGTATATGGGTCAAAATTGCGCATGTAATGTCACTTCTGCAATATTGAAGCTAGCAATTTTATATTTGAAATGTGTGTGTATCAAGGAGCTTCACATTTTGAGTGGTGAAGGGTCAAGGTCAAGGTCATCCTACAAGGTCAAACATCATATAGGGGGACATTGTGTTTCTCAAACACATCTTGTTTCAATTTTGTCAATTTACCAAAACGTGAAAAGGCGCCCTTTAAATTGGCTTAAGGATTTTGTCAGGATCAGAAGACTCACTTCCTTTAAACTGCATTGACACACATCTTTTTTCTATTTTTTTTTTACAGCACTTTAATTCTCGCCACTTTTGTTTGCAGTCTTCACTTTTTCTGTTCAGACCAACAGCATTGACTCTTTATAGTAATATTTATAAGTGACTATATAATATACAATTAAAATATATAGTGTCCACATGATATCTAAATGGATTTCAACTTACTGTTACTGTTGCAAGCTTAAAACATATATACTTAAGGTTTTAACTATGTTATTTTAATTTTCACAATTTTAAGATAGATCAGGAAAATGTCACAAATGATTGATACGTTATAAACATATACTTAAAGCCACACAACTTATTTGGCATCGTAAATTTAAGTATAAATAAAAACATATTTTATCTATGCCAATTAGAATATATATGGTGGTTACAACGTAGAAATCTGTCTTTTTTGCGTTTTAAAACTTAAAAATAATCGCGTTTGTGGAAATGGACGTATAGGTATATCAATCATACTTTCGGTTTTAAAACGTGGTACCATTTAAAAAATAATAAATTATTTGCTAACTAGGCTATAGATTTAATGACAATTTTGCACACTTTCAAATTGCATCTACATGTATATGTATTGATTAACATGCATTTCATTTCAAGGTCAGAGGCAATTTGTGTGGCTTGAATTTTATCATCATGAAAATATAGTTGTGTCAAAATGTTTAAAAAATTGGACTTTTTAATAATGTTCTATTCTGAATTTAAATTTAAACTGACAACATCTGTTGGAATTGACTAAAAAGTAAGGCATGAAACAGTCCCTATATGTTGCTTATGGATGCTTGCTGTAACACAAACCACGGTCTTCCTGAGCTTACACAGTCTGGCACAACATAAACTGTTTTAATGCTTATTGTAAGTTTTCTTTATTTGTCTTCTGATAATAAACAGGTTTCCTGCCTGGAGTCATGAACCTTACAAGAGGTGGTTTTTTTTTATGAACAAATTTCTCAACACATCCAGGGCATCATATGTTCTGGTATGCAACTAAGTGTGTGTTCATTGATGATGAAGTTTATTCGTCAGAGAATCATAGTTTGGAATGTCGCAAAAGTCAAAGAGGTAACATTCTCAACAATTCCGATGTTCAGTTTAATTACCCTAAGGGATATTAAATAATTATAAATCTCTGATTCGACTTCTTTAATTTAACGTTGTGGCATTATGCCTTTATCAAAACAATGGAAAATATTTGTAAACTACATTTTTATGTCTTTTAAAAGCACAATTTAAATAACAAAGTAAATGTTTTTAAACGTCAAATGACGCTGTACATGATGACGTCATAAATTGAGTTATATACACTGGCGCCAATTTTAGAAAAAATTATATATATATGAAGATATTTTAATTAGCCTTGAGCAATGTATTTGCGAAAATTTATAAGTACATCTGATTCGCTTACCAATATTTTTCTTCTGTTTGATTAAAAATTTGAACTAATTGTGTGTCTTGGGCAATAGTGTGGGGGCAGTTTGCGTGCTATTGTGTGTGTGTGTGTTTTGAAGTTTATGAAGTCGTTCCGCGCCTGAGGCTGCATTATGGGAGTACCCGGAGGGTGTCCAAGCACTTCTACATACTTAACTTTTATTTATGAAGGTTGAGACAAATTTTGAATTATATTTGCAACTTAAAACTATTTAATTTTTTATCAAAAGGTTTGAAATTTTGACGTGGTTTTGTGTTTCGGACATGGGAATGAGAACTCAGAGGAAACCCCACATGACCATAAACCAAATCCACATGCGCCATGAGCGAGAGGCAAATGTGCCAACCGCTGCGCTAGCCGGAAAGCCTATAGGATAAATATGAGTGTAGATAACTTTGGAAACATTATTGTATTTACCTCACTATGACTCCAGGTGTTTTGTTATACGTGGGTACGGACATGTTGAATTATTAAATTCGGACGTTACAATGATCTCCACTTGTGATCTAGATAACGAAAGAAGACGTCTTCTTCGTCACCATAAAGGTTTTGGACAGCCTTCTTTTCTGCATTTGATGTAAAGTTAAACCACACCATTTTTGCTGCGCTGAACTGTAACGCCCTCGTTCATAAGAGTAAAAGCAGTTTTAAGAGTGCAAAATACGTTTCTTAGAACGATCGACATGTAATTTTTGAAATCTGGACAGTGCAAGGTGTGTAAGTGTGAAATGGTAAGACCGTTGTCTACGGTGCAAGTGTTAGATGGCGTCATTGCTGACACCTTTCCTTCCCACCTTGCAACTTCTGGATATTTTGAAACTCATAGAGATGGCTGATATATCGGTTCTTTTGTTTTCTTTCTTTTTCTAGACCTAATTTCTTCGGTGACGTTGACAGAAGCGTCAGTCTGTTCTTTCTTCCTTTGCCTCTTTGTTTTCGTTTGCCGTGTTCTTGAAAATTTAATTTCCTTAATACTGTTGATAACTCCTGTCCTAAAGTCCGTTTCATACTAAACCATCTTAACATACAATGTAGTAATGATGTGGTTGCACAAACAAGTAAAGTGGGCAGAGAATGTCTTTCCGTAGTATCGGCCCTCTTAATGAATACATACAAATTTTGGAAGTGAATACAAAAAAAAACGCATGTGTAATATGTCAATCTATATTCAGATGTGTATTCTTGGACATAACAACGGAAACTGCATCAGTGTAGTAATCTGTTTTATGTACATTTGTCTCATAGTATCGGCCCTTCTGATTGGTTGCTAAGATTTGTTACTATGCGCATTTGCTTGTTCTAAAAAAAGTAATTGGATATATATAAAGGAAACTCTTACTCTTGTTGTTCATACAATATTTTTACATTTTAGTTAAAAATAAGCGCCCTATAAAACATTTGATAAAGCTACTATTTAAGAAATAATTTGTGTACGTTATAGTTTGTTGTAGAATAACCCACAGCCGGAAGTTTAGATGCGTAGGGATTAAATCAAGAGTGTGAATTGCTTACATGGCTATGTTTACCTGGAAACGAGCAGAAAGAGATATTGTTACATCAATTTTTTTTTCTTTTAATAGCAAGTAATTTAAGAAAAAAGTTGGTACATATTTCCCCGGTATATCATCATGAAGCAAAAATTTTAAAGATGCTGGGGACTGTTTCATCAAAGGCCGTACAACAATTGAAATATACGATTAAAACTGAAAATATAAAAGCTGTTAAACAACATGCACTCAAAATATGGACCATTTGGTAAGAAAAATATGATACGTATCAATTTACCGAAATTAGCAATACTATGATTTTGTGTTTAGTAATAATGTTTATTTGAAATATGCACTGTATTCTAAATCTGTCGCACGATGTTTGATGAAACAGCCCCCAGGGCCGGTAACTCAAGGTCAATATTTTAGGATGAAAATATTAAATTCATAATATAAAATAACAGCATCTTTAACAAATAATCATTCTTACAAAAATTCAGTTTTAATGCTCCTGGTAGGGTAGCATATAGCAGTTTAACTGTCAGTCCATCTGTCAGTCTGTGCGTCCGTCCGAAAACTTTACCATTGGCCATAAATTTTGCAATATTGAAGATAGCAAATTAATATTTGGTATGCAGGTGTATCTCGCTGCAAATTTTAAGTGGTGAAAGGTCAAGTTCAAGGTCATCTTTTAAGGTCAAAGGTCAAAAAAACAATCCAAGGGAAGTAACAAGCTTTAAAGGGAGATAATTTCTATTTTATATCATTTATATTTATATAAAAAAAAGTAATTTCCAAATGGCGCAGAAGGGGGCATTGTGTTTCTGACAAACACATATCTTGTTTAAAGAAAATATCCTACTGGGCACACTTAAGCGTATCCAGTCAGTAGAAAACTGCAGTACATTGTTCAAACAACTCTTAGATTTCCAAACTGCCATTCCAGTTCCTGATCAGAATTACAAAAACTGCAGCAGGCAAGTGGTTTAACCGTTGTGTGGAACCCTAAGAAAGAATTAATTATTTCACGTTTGCACATTTAATTGTTTAAACAGTATTCTTTCATGTCTTTCCTCATTGCTGTGGACGCCAATTCTCCTTGGTTGAAGTACAGGAAGACCTGTGCATCTGTGCATGTTCTTCCAGCTCGTCAAATTTCTTGGACATAACCCGTCTGTGGATTTGCCGTCTATTTTCATTGTTTTACATGGAAAAAAGAGTGGCAAACGGTGGAGTATTGGAACATCAAATTCGATGAAAATCGGTGGCAAACAGTGAAAAAAACGTAGGTTTCATTTAGTTCTTTATATAAAATTACTAATATACGTAAAAGCGACATTGTTTATTAGCGGGCTGTTTTCGGAGAAAACCCGAGGTATTGTCATAGCCTGCTCGTCGTCCGCCGTCCGCCGGCGTCGTGCAAAAACCTTTACATTGGCTCTAAAATCAAAGTGCTTCCACCTACAACTTTCAAACTTCATATGTAGATGCACCTTGATGAGTTCTACACGCCACACCCATTTTGGGTCACTAGGTCAAAGGTCAAGGTCACTGTGACCTCTTAAAAAAAATCTGACAAGCTTTCGCAGCCGAGCGTGGCACCCGTTATGCGGTGCTCTTGTTCTTACCTTGATGCTATTCTGTGTATGCCTGGATGTACTTTAAATGTTAGCTTGCTTCATGTTCACCAATTCACTTTTAACAGACAAAAATAACACAACATAATAATAACATTTACATAATCAATTTGATGTCGGCAAATAAATGTATTATCCCATGTAATTTTCCATTTTTAACTACATATACTTTCATGAAGTTTAAATACATGTAATTATATGTAGCAAACACAAAACACACACATACAAATAGACAAAACTTACAGCTAAATCATCCCACATCTGCGTGCACCAATGTTCTAGGCTGGTGACATATGCTCTCAGACTGAACAACACTTGCTGATTATTATAGCACTGGTATTGGTGTCGTGGGGAAAATCTTCTTGGTGTGACTGGAGGTGATGGCTGTACTGGAGAGGAAGTGGGCATACTAGCATTTTTTGGAGAACATGTGGCCTCATTCCCAGAAGAGTAATGTTTAACTGGAGTGGCAGCTAGTACTGCCATGCTAGTACTAAACAAACATCAAGTGTCCTCAAGCCTAAAGTACTTTGCAGATCAAAAGACTAATGTCAATTTAAAAAAATGTTCATTTTATAAATTGATACACAGTTATGAATATTAGGACATTTACTTTAAAGCAAACAGTTTTAATGTTATAAATACATTACCTGCTATCTAATAGCTACTACCTCTGAAGTTGGGTTATTTATCCGGAAATTTATGGAGCCGCCACCTAATGTCCGCGATTTAGCCTAGGCCGGAACATAGTGTAACGTAGCCTAGCTAAAACGGGGTCATCGTGACTCATTCTTTTTCCGGATGTGTTAATATAAACACAGCCATTTTGGTTTCTCTGAAAATGGAATTGTTTGATGTGTACTTGCCGGGTTTTTGTTCAGAGAAGTTTTATTATTTTTCTAACAAATTATTATACAACAAAACACACAAGTCCAGTATACTTTCTTCCGACTTTATACAACTGATCATTTTTCATAACTATTCTTCTGTTGTTCTTTTCTTTTTTCTCTAAAAATAAATATATTAGCATATCTTGTATAAAATGTCTGAACTGTATTGCTTTGTACAATCTCTATGTTGTATGATCATATACATGTATACATTGTATGTATTATATTGAATAAAAAAAATAAAATAAAAATTATTATCCATCTTGTTTGCATTGTATTATATTAAACTTTGGTTCTTGTGGTCATGTGAGGGCAGAGTGTGATTCAAAACGTGCACGTTGTTTTCTTTTAGAATAATAAACTGAGAGAATGATAATCAATTTAATTATGTGCAAATAATGAATTTACTGTGTCGTATGACAAATCTGGTAGATGGCCAGTTAAATGTTTTCAAATGAATTACTCTTATCTTTCACAAGCTGCACGCAGGATCGCTGATGCCCATTCTGCAAGAAGAATGGTCAGACGGGACCTGGAGTAAAGCAACCAACCGTAGGACGTTCCAGAGCTGCAAGCGTGGAGGAGATCCTGTTCCTGTGGCCCCTTGGCGTCTGGTTGGATTGGAGGAAGTTCCGCTTGCCTTGACTTCCCCACCCGTCCTTGACTACTTGGCTCCGGCAAGTCGGTCTTTGCCCGGTGTGTGGCTCCGGCCATACGTCAGTCTTTGCCCGGTGACATTGACCACTTGGCTCCGGCCATCAGTCCGTTCACTGGGAACAGATCACCGCGTACCTGTCATTTGAAGACCGGACCGGTGACCGGTCATTATATGACCAGTCCAGTGGCCGGGCACTGGTCATTGACCGGCCCGGTGACCGGCATTCGAAGACCGGTCCGTATATGAACGGTCCGGTCACTGTTGAGCCTTTGACCTGTCCGGTCACCGGTCAGCTTATGACCAGTCCGGTCATCGATCATTCCGGTTTGCCTGGCCATACCACTGGTCATGCAACCCCTTCTTTGAGCGAGAGAGGCGAGCTCTGTTTCACCGGATTACAACATCCAGCTCGACGTTGACACAACGTGGTCGGCAATTCACAACCGTAGGCGCAGTGGCGTTCCTACACCTAGCCACAGACATAGAAGTTTATCGTCAGATGTCTCAGGTCATTCTTCCAACTCTGACTCATCGTGACAGGACTCATCGTCTGCTTTGACAAGCCCTCACCACTACTGGAGTTGACATTTGGCACGCTGTCCTTATCCGAGCAATTTTCGGCGTCGATCCTCTCGGAAGCGATCTCACCAACGCTCGGGTAGACCCTACTCTAGGAGACCTCATTTCCAGCGTTGCCGAACATTGAACTCGGCATCGCAGGGATAAGGGACATTGCCCCTCCTCACGTAAGCGCTCTCGGACCCCCTGGTCCCCTTGGCGGCCCCCCTCTGATTCCTTGACGGAATCTCAGAACTCCCTTCCACGTGTGTCAGTATCCAAATTGGCCTCTTCACACGTGTAATGCATTTTGAGAATTCATCGATAGCGCGAATAATGTAACAGTTTTATAATATGACAAACACAACAGACACTCCGCTTTTAAAATAGATGCACATGTGTGGTTATTATTTAACATATGGTATTACTGTATAGGAAATATAGTAATATATTTAAAACAAATCTTTACTGATGTTATAGCTCTGCCTCAAATCTTACACATTAATGACCTGTTTATTGCAATGTTTATTTGTTTAACTTTTGTGACTTACTAAACGAAACTCTTTGACGATGGCGGTAGCGTGGAGGTACCCCACGCTGTCAATGAAGTATCTAAGTCATCGGCGGAGGCATACAGCAATTCTTTGGCCGACACGAACATACATGTACGGTGCACAATGATAAACCATTATGATTTGTGCCATCTTGCTTCCAGAGAAATGGACAGAAATAACTATGTATTCCTGTTTTACAATAGCAGACCTGTTTACTTCTACGGATTTGCCGTAGTTACTACGGATTATTTGGCTAAACTACGCACTACGGATTTGTACTGAAAAACTACGGATCCATAGATCAAAATGGTCAAATTTCAGATTTTAATCGTACTTTCGCTTATTTTCGGTCTTAACGGGTAATTTATCAATCATAATCATTTTGGCGCTTGCGTAGTAAAAAACGTTGAAATTCAAGCCTCCCGGGGAACGAGTGCTGATCGAGCTTGTCGAGTCGTCACCGAACTGACTTGCGTATTGGTTCGCAAATTTAGCCGAATATATACGATTGTACGTTGCTATCCAGTATACACATCTCTCTTTCTATTGCGGAGAATACCGACGGTAGTCGATGTATCGGGATTGAGCACGCCTGTTTTTACACACGTCCAAGATGGCGGCAAGCAGACGAGAAATTGCGATTAACGGCGAAAATAATAAATACCATTCAAATTAACAACGGATAATATCATATGGTCAGAAGGGAATAATGTAATGCGTGTGTCAATTAACGCAACATACTACGTTTGAGATTAAAAAACAACAACAAATATTTATCAGAAATCTGCACAGTGAATGTGCGTCACGGAAACGAGTGTTGGAGTCTACTCACAAAGTTAGAGCATTTATTGTAATAAGATGAGTATCGTTCGAAAATGGAAAGAGACAAACATGATTTGATTTATATGTTAGTGGATCTGTGTATAATCAGATTCATATGCATATTCCGCTTTATTATGTTTGTTATGCTGTACAGTTTAATGAAATAGCATTGAACTGAGGTTGTCAAGTGTAAGATATTGAAAGGTAAACAAATAAAATATATTATTCTAACTCCATTTAATACATCATTAACACAACAAGAACACTAAAGGATGTTTGTCAATATTTTTTATGTTTTCCCCTTATGTTATTTAATTTTAAAAAATACTGAATTAAATTAATAGCTACTCTCCAAGAGCTTATGATCAAATGGTGTATTTAAGAATCTATAGATTATTGTAAGTTTAATATGCATGTGGATGGATATTATCTAAATATTGTCTTCATTTTAAGAAGACATTGAAGCAGCACTTTATAATATAAAATGCTGTCAAACATGCACTTAAAAACAATTTTAATTTTGTTACTTATATTCATATGTATGATGCTTAATGTCTACAAATTTCATGGCTTATCGCGTTTTTTTCCCAATTTCATGGTTTATCGCGCTAATTTTCCCAATCCAAATGGCACAGGCTGTAAAACATCAAAGCAAAAAAAAATCACCTAACAGATTTTATTATTAGCAAGTAAATTCATCTAATGCTTTATGTACCGTTAAACTGATATGTGACCCAGTCATGGTGATTTAATGCTCAAAATGATTGAAAAGTTTAAAACTACTGACAACAGCCCCAAACTACTGGGAGATGCCCTCCATACTACTGAGAAGCAAGCGGTAGGGTAAACAGGTCTGCAATAGATGTACTGGCAGTTAAATAAATATTTATTAATAACAACTATTGCAATAGAAAAATAGGCATTAACACAAATTTCACTTACAATAAGCACTGCCATTCTGTTTTTAGTTTTATGCAGTCTAAACATATACAAGCATATAAAACGAGAGCGCCGATGGCGTTGAAAGTCTATTTGCAAGATACAGGAAAGTTTCTGCTGAAGTATATGTTAAAGGATTAGTTGTCGGATTTAAAATGTAAAAGGCTATCAAAATGTTTTTTATGAAGAACAAGACTATTGCAAGGGAATTAGAAATGTATTGACCCTTCTCAATTGCTTTGGTTTTGGGAGGCGACCATTCCTCATCAGATTCACTATTGAGAACAAGTTCGTTACTTATTTTCCTTGCCACCGTCGAGCAATGTTCATTGTCCGAAATATGTTGATTATCCGAAATGTCATATCTATCAATTTGGACGTGAATATTTGGGCCTCTCATAAAATGGCCTTCTGTCAAATTGCTCAACTAAACCAAGCTTTTGTTAAAGTACCAAAGGGTTTCAGGAGACGAATTATTTAAGTCCAACTTTTGTTTGGGTTCTTTACTTTTTGAACAAGAAGGCTTTTGGGAAACCTGTTTTGGTTGCCTTTTACTTTCATCTTTGGATTTATTGGATTTTTTAGAGGATTTTAAAATCTGTTTTCCTTTCACCAGGCTATAGTCGAAAGGCAAGTAATTGGGCCACCTATTACCACCGTATAGGGGACTTACAACCTGTTATAAGACCTGGAAAGGGCTGAAAAAGCTCTCAGTATAAAATGGCGTCCAACGTACTTCGCTAACGCAAGTAGAATCCTCTCTTTTCACGAGAAACCCCGGCAAAACGCGCCGTAGCCACAAGTAGAAGAAATCACCCACAAGATAATCGTCCAGTCTGGTTCCCGTCACGAACTGCCTGGTTTCCGCAGAGTAGCGAATGCTACACTTGCCCCGACTTTCTCTTGTAAGGCGGTGACACATTTTCAAAAGTAAGTAAAAATAAACAAACAAACATAGATACAACATCTAATGGACCTCCTCCGGGATAATTTCATCCACATGAAGTACATGTGTACAAGTCATCCATCCTTAATGTACTTAACCGACATCCGATGTCACGAAATATGTGCGAGCGGTTTCATGTCCACCATTTCAGCGCCTCCTCCACCTATACATGAAATACATGTAATTCCTCCGGTGACCTTTCTCCATCTTTCCCGACTAGCCCCAGTAGAGCTGTTGGGCATTTACCGCCGTCTGCTGCAACATATCCCTCCAGCTGCAACCCCGGATCTTGGCAACCTCCTGCGCCGTCACTCTGATAAAGGAGGGTGATGACAGCTCCTCACCGGCTGCCGGGAAGTATAGAGCATCTGTCTCTAGCAACAGTCTTCCTCCATCAATCCGCCTCAACGCCATCTTGTTGTTTTCCGAAAAATCTCTACGAGCCACCATCAGACTGTAACCGAAGTATGTGTTGGGGAAATACCCTAACCACAAACTGACTTCCTCTAGGGATCCGTTGAAACAATGCAGATGGATCCGTTGCTCAGGAGAAAAGTATCCCCTTGCAGCGGTAAAATAGCTTGTTGTACGCGCTTGTGATGTTCTCTAGGGGCCCTGGACGGCAGTGCAATACTAGCACCAGATGTGGACGAGCCTTTCTTAGGGTGAGGGCCTCGTCCAACGTCCTCCGTTGAAGTTCTGGCTCACCTTTGGTGCCGTCCAGCCCGACTTCACCTAAACCCACGACCTTCTTCTTCCGTAGCTGCGACACCTGGCACTTGGTGGGATATGTGGAGGGGTCGCACCATACGGCGACCGCTCCGTTCAGTCCAACATTCTCCTCCGGCCTCACACGTCGTATAGCCTCGGCAAAGTTTACTGGGCTTATCCCTATCCTGGCACACAGCCGGTCCAAATGGAAATGGGAGTCCATGCTCTCAAACTTGAGAGGGACCACCGGTGTAAACCGCACTCTACGCGGCACCTCCTGCACCACAGGCTCCTCCGCATCGACCTCATCCATCACCTCCATGTCGCTCATATTGACACTCCTCCGAGCTGCGTCCCGGAAGCCAAGGTTTTCGTGGCGATGTAGACTACGACTCACTCGCAATCACTGCCTTGTGGGCATCAGCAGAAGTACTGCTGATCCCGTCCTCTTCCTCGATCCGTGTCTCGACCCCTACTTCCTTGTGTGGACTTCCATCAGCAGGAGTACCGCTGACATCAGCTTCCATCTCGTCCAGAATTGCAACGTCTCTCCCGCCAACTTCATCCACATTCACCTTTACCACAATCGGCACGCTGCAACCAACAGGATCAGGCCACTGCTCTGACGAGAATTGGAAAAGGTACTCTTCATGCTGCTGCAGAGTCAACAGACCCATTACCTCCAGCATAATTCGATACTGAAAGATAACTCCAGGCGAGGTAAGAGGTACACATGTGAAAACCTCTTGGAATCGGCAGCCCCAACTCCTCCGCGACCTCGACCGCCACCTGCCTAGTCCACTCGTCAATGGTGCATTCCTCTCGCCCCATCAGCCGTCCGTCGTTGAGGTAGCGGACCAAATCCTTGACAGTTGCCTACGGACCCACCATAACCGTTGCCAAGTAACGCAGCGCGATCACTCGGACCTGGACAATCCTAGCCCGGCGAGGCGATCTTCGCTGCCTGGGTCATGCTCCCTGGCCAAGGCTGTTGGGTAGTGATGTCCAAAAACGTGTGCCTCCCGGTTATGGAAATTCTCCAGACACCAGAAAACTGGACAATTCTTGAACTTGTGGCCTCTCTTTGGTCCAGCTACCTCCACCTCTGGATTTGCGCAGCCGACCTACGTGCAGCATGCTGCTCTTCGGCTCAACTACTACGAATGGTACTCGCAGCAGTCGGCCTCTCCTCAACCCTTGGAACTGAGCTGGTCCCACAGCTGGTCGGCGGAACCCACTCGACCACAATCTTCGGCGCAACCCATTTTCTTCCTGGGCATTACTTGGCCACATGCCCATGCTCTCCACATCGGTGACAGAGCCACTCATTCTCACACCCGCGGCGCCAATGGCCTTTCTCTCCGCACTTGAAGCACCCACGATCGATCATCACCATCGTCTCTTCCCAGTTCAAAGGCGATGATTTCCGCGCTTTCTTCGGCGAGCCTGCCACCGTCCAACTTTCCTCATCCTCCGAGGTCCGAGCCTCCGAGGTCCGAGAAGTACTCGGAACCTCGGAAGTGCGCGCCTTTGCATGCTCCCTCGCTACTAGCCTCCTCTCTCCTCTCGTCTCCACGTGGTGGACTTTCTGTGGGACCTGTCCAGCACTCCACATCCTTCGAGGTCTGAGAATTACTCTGAACCTCGATTGCGTGGTGTGTCCGTACGCTCCACCGCCACTAGAATCCTACCTCCGCTGGTCTCTGCAAGGTGGTCTGCCTGATGACGACCTTGCCCAGTCACGGATGGTCGCGATGTGCCTCTCAATCCAAGCTTCACTACACATCGCGAACCCCATCCTGAACGCAAATCCGGCCAAGTCGGAAAGCCACTCTCCCTCATTCCCCCGTCGGGCCAGGTCACCCTGCCCTAAGAGAGCCTGCCTCTGATCATAATTGACCAGTGTATTTTGATCAATTAATATTTTCTAAACAAATGCACCACCTTTAAGAAATATATCTATCTTGAACAAATTTACAATTTCAATCTGTTTGCAGCTAGAAATAAATGCAAATGAAATACAAATCCATAGATACTCTTAAAAAACAATAACTGGGGTCTCAAACTGGCACTTTATAACTTGATATCACTGTTTAACAAAAAAGTGACAACAATTTTCACTAAAACAGCATATATTTACAAACAAATATCAAATTGTCTTCCGCGGACAAACACAAAATACAAAATTATGTTCTCAATCAAGGGACACACACATACGAACAATTTTACATACTTCAATTTGTACTTGCATAGAAATACTACACAAGTTTTTATGCAAATACCACACTATCAATATCAATATCACACTAGCTTATTATCTGGCAAGCTAGCATGAACAATCTTTCATATTTTTACAATGCATATTTCTACAGGTCTATTTTTAAACACAACTCAGTGTAGTGTTTATATAAGCATACAACACAGGCCATAACACATCATGTGTGGGACAATTATAACAAATATATACACAAATATGTATACAGCAGAGTAATTCTCATTATTTAACACATATATTGTACAAAGCAAAGTAATCCGCCTATCAACACATCCATGTACACACTATGCTGTGTGTATATAAATTTGATATCAAACAACCCGGTAAGACACCAATTAAATGAAAAATCACTAAATAATTCCACACGGACCTTGTTAATTACAAGATAGGGTTTTTCCTCCAAGTGCAGTAAAACAGGACAGTGTTACAAATATAAAATTTGCATGTAACACATTATGCAACTGGCCAAAATATTTACAATCAAGATTTTCTAATCTCTCTGAAGCAAAATTGCCAAGTGCTCTTAGCAAGGGGAATTTCACCCGGTCAGACGTTATAATACAATCTAATTACAATCTAATTACTTAAAGGTACTAATGAAAAATTAATGGCATCTGTTTCTCTTTCCACAACTAGCTTGAGAAATTTTTCAAAGTCCTCCACCCTCAAATTTACACAACCCTGGCTCTAAAACAGCTGTAAAGTCGCCCTGACTGATGAAATACACCAGTGATATTCATAGAATATACCTCCCACTTATACCATTACACCAACCACCCTCCGCTCAGGCAAGAACCCCCTTTCTTCGTTGTGCAAATTTCAATTCAAATCCACCGGGGCAACATCCCCATTTTTCCACCGTGAATTCTGCAACATTTAAAAAGAAAGTGCTCGCAGCGCCATTATAGTCGAATGGTAAGTAATTGGGCCACCTATTACCACCGTATAGGGGACAATGGCGTCCAACGTACCTCACTAACGCAAGTAGAAACCTCTCTTTTCACGAGAAACCCCGTGAGCCGTAGCCACAAGTAGAAGAAATCACCCACAAGATAATCATACAGTCTGGTTTCCGTCACGAACTGCCTGGTTCGGATAGTCTGAGGACTTCGTCCCTACGAGTGCTGGTCGTGTTTTGATATCTCACCAAAACCAAAGCTCTGGATAGCGTCCTAAAGCGCACTAAATATAAACAAATAACCAAGTATGACTTACCGACCGAACACGAGGTCCAAAAGAAGAACTTAATACATGTGAAGCTGAAGTCTATACGAAAATAATGTTATATTGAAAGAGACTTACTGTATTTGTAATGTGTTGGCTGAATAAAGAGCCACTGGAAGCTGGACTTTGTACTGGCGAGGTTTGTATAGGGTCTGGTGGTATGCAATGGCTTGTGGGGGCCCAAGCGTGCCCGTCCTCTTCCCCACAGTAATATATTTTACTTGTTGTACCAGTAGTGGACTTGGATGAGGTGTCACTATCACTATCAGGCAACTGACTTGTAAGCTGGGGTCTATAAAATTTACAATAGAATGCTCACAACCGAAACTGGCTTTTGAAAATATTTAATATGTTGTTTTGTGAAAATGATATTTCAGACATGAACTATGATACATAACAATTTCATTACATTATTTAATGTCTAAATTACTATCCACAAATAAAATTGCTTTAAATAATCTTCAAAAACAAGTCATCGGAAGCACAGTATTGTCATAATATTGATGGTAAAAGTATTCCAAATTTAGCGAACTATCCGAAATACCTCCACATCGCACGCATTCCGAAACAGCTTGCGTACGGCGTTACCCCACCCTTTTATATCGCGCCAAAACAAATCGAAACAATTTTGGTCTCAGAATGACCGTAAATGCATGCAAATGTAACAAAACATGTTGCATTTTATTGCTAAGGGATACTTTTTCTGTTATATATGCCTAAATATTGACCATTGTTTACCGAGTGCCCTGATTTTCGATTTTTCCCTTTTTACGATTTTCTTTGTTTTTCAGGTGAGCAGACATCTTATTTATGAAACGGATGTGACGTAAACGCATGAAAGCTCTTCAAAAAAAGAGACTTTTCTTGCAATTATTTCACATAGTTTCCCCATACCTCGTTCTGAAACCACACTTTTAGGCCGGGTTTCCATGCATCCGTGTCCGCGTTCCGTATACGGACACGGAGTATCTATTACATGCATCCGCTTATTATTTTAGCCTTTCCGTGTAAAAAGCTCATTCCAAACGTGGTGGTACTTGGATAAGGATGTCGTTATTAGAAGAGCACACTTTTTGTATGATGACTGCTGCGGCAGTACTGCATGTTAGTAGACGGAAACGCAGACATAGGTACTGGACACATGCCATCATAAGAAACCATCAAACTTACGGCACATACTACCATCTTGTTAGAGAATTAGAGCTGAACGATGAAGAGTTCAGGATCTACTTCCGTCTTAGTAGACGTCAGTTTGTCGATGTGCTGTCGGTTTTATAAGAACAGCTGATTCGACGGAGTACGTCACGTCAGTCTATAAGTGCCAAGGAACGAATCGCCACTTGCTTAAGGTAATGAAAACAAAACAAGCTATTTTTTAAAACATACTTTAATGTTTTTGCATTTATTTTAGAAACAAAAAGAAGACAAAGAGATTCAGATTATTATGATAAATGATACAATGTTATGTAGTCACCCGATGACACAAACGTAATGAAATAAAGCCAAACCGTCACGTCTTAACGTTCTTGGCAGAAATCAGTCACACTAGTATTTTATATAAAACAATTCTGGTTTTATCGAATGTGAAGACGTTAAATGTACATACAGCGTGTTATAAACTAGAAATAAATTTAAAACGGTATTAGTTTGCATATAATTGTTGATGAATTATTTCACTTAGTCGTAGTTCTTTGCTCTCACATTCAACTCTGCGAAATGCTCAGCTTGCCATTTTGCCTATAAAACCGAACAAACGCATTAAATGTATATTTGATTGGATATTTAAGATAGCATGCATTAAATTAAGAAATATGACTTTTAAATGTACGATAAATCGTGCAAAAACTTTCGAGTTTTAATGCAACTCTTGGAACTATTTTATTGCCCATTTACGCAGATGGAATCATTCCACGCACTTCACAAATGTAAACAATTGAAACTAATTTTTATTGAGTGACGTTAGGAATTGCTTCGACGTGTGTATGTATGTTGGTTTCTTGACATCAAAAAAACATATCAATTTTATAATAATGAATTAAGACTGATATGGTATGAGAACGGTTTTCTTTAATGCGGTGAATGCAATGTAACCGTCGTGCAAGAGATTGTTTAGTATACTGTAACCTCAATGATGAACGCTTGGAATGATCATGACATGAATGAGACGCTTTCATAACAATAGTCCGTTCTGAGCCCAACCCAGAGGTGAATGTAATGTAACTGTCGTGCAAGAGATTGATCGTCTATACGCTCGTTGACCAAATAACGATAAGTGTCAATTTAGTGTAGCCAAGGCTTCACTGATAATGTCGAGTCCGGTCTGCAGTTGGTTTCTAGATGTGTCACCAATGCTGTAAGTTGGTACGTTCACGTACCCTTCGATTGTTGACGAAGTGGGCGCTAGAAAATGCGAGTTTGGTACTTTGGGTGCAGCATATGGTATCTGGCCTACTGGTGCATAATGGGGTACAGCTTCATTTGATTCGACACTATACATCAACGTCGAAATCTGCATATGTAACCAACCTTGTGTAGCGTGTGGTAATTTCTTTGCTCTTAAAGCACAACTCTCGAAGAAAGCATCTATGGGGTGTCTTTCCTCCTCCTTCTTGTCTTGCTTTTCGGTCTCGACGCCTGTGCTTTTGCCATTTCCAGGAATGAGGTTTCAAATGCTGACATTGCATCGACCCGTCTTCGCTTGGTTTTTGGGGGCTGACAAGAGGTAGTGACAGTAGATCTTGGAGTCTGCCTAGTAGGGATTATTTCTGGGCTTGTTTGTCTATTCGTACTTGGTGTTGATTCCAACGACGACCTTGGCTCATCGTCATCACTCAGATCTCTGAAATACGTGAAATACGAGATTAATTATATTCAATTTATACGGTGCGGATCATGACTAATGAAAACGTTTTATTTATTTTCAGATTCTTGGCAACAGGCGAAACATACACATCATTGGGATACTCATATCGCGTAGGTAAATCTACGATTTCAAACATTGTTCCTAAGGTATGCAAGGTATTATGGGAAACGCTTTCACCGACGTACATGAAAATGCCGTCAAGCGCAGAAGATTGGTTAGTCATAGCCGAGGATTACCAGGTCAAGTGGCAATTTCCTCATTGCTTAGGGGCCATTGACGGAAAAAATATCATGATCAGGTCGCCATTCAATTCGGGGTCTCAGTATTTCAACTATAAGGGCACGTTTTCTATTGTTTTACTGGCGTTAGTTGATGGTTCCTATGGGAAAACAGTTATGGGGGAATATTTTACCATTCAAATTTTGGCAAAGCACTGTTAGCCGACAATCTTCCCCTTCCACCCGCTTCAATTGTATCTGGTGCAGAGGATTTCGGACCAATGCCTTACGTTCTTATAGTTGACGAGGCATTTCCGTTATAAGAACACATGATGCGTCCATATGCAGGCCGCGAGTGCACAGAAGATCAACGAATCTTCAACTACAGATTATCTCGTGCCGGACGCTGTGTAGTAAGCGCGTTCGGAGTTTTGACAGCGAGATGGAGAGTATTGTACACAAAGATTGGTTTTACCACACATACAACAAAGGACATTGTTAAGGCAACCGTTGTCCTACAAAACCTCCTACAGAGAGAGACTACAGCTACACAGACAACCTCTATCCTACAAGAGTTTAATGCAGAGAGAGTTGAGGGTATCAGGCCACATTGCCAATGGTGTGTTTGCGCGGATCCGAGAAAGCTGCAAACGTACGAGACAAATTCAAGGAATACGTTGTCCACACAAATGTGTTACCATGGCAAGAAAGTAAGGTCCGAAGAGGATACTTTGATGATTCATAGAACAAAAAACTTTTCTCATTACCATTGAATGTCGACTTGTGAATCAGCCATGGATTGTGTATGGTACACGGAATCCTCATCGTCCATTGTTTCGTCTACAGGGGGCATGTTACTGTCGGTTCTGAAATAAACAGTTCAGGTCATTACATTTAACTTGTATTTCAATATCAAATTGTCTAGCGCAGTAGAGAATCTATTTTATGTTTCTTGATTGTCTGTCTTCGTTTAAAACGGCAAGTGAAACCCCGATTAAGTTGAATAAAGTGTGTTGTTCTCTAACAATAGTTTTCTTGTAAGATTGCAAAATTCTAGATAATCTTTATTTCATCTGTTTTAAAATGTTACACAATCAGGGTTTTCCCTTCCTTTTATTTGAACAGGCCAAATAAAAATTTGAACAGGCCAAGCAAGGCACTCCTGCTAGGGGGGTCCGGGGGCATGCCCCCCCGAAAAATTTTGAAAATCTAGACGCAAAATGGTGCATTTTGGGGGGGTTTGGACAGAAATTTTAGAGATGAAAATTACTTGTTTTTTTGTGTATCACTTATGGAATTTTTCTAATTTTTTAAAAAATGTGTGAGGGGAGTGCCAAATAATTATACTGTGCATAGTGTGCGATGAATTTTGAAACAAGTCAATAACTAAGCTACTGGTTATGCCAAAGCCATTTATTTCTCATCAAGGGGTCGGGTTTGAACACGTGTATTTGGCTAACACAGCATTGCAAACTTTATTCAACTAAAAGTATTGTTTGAATAATTTCTTTCATGCATTTTCATAGAGATTTTCATCAATACAAACCTTTCTGACGTTTTGAAGGCGCTGTTACACTGAAAAAATCTCTCAGGGTTCGTTTCATTTTGAGAAAACCATGTGGTTACGATTTTTGTAGTTATTTGCGTACTCAAAATAATCAGCCAATGAGAAACGCCGTTTTGTAGTTATTTGCGTACTCAAAATAATCAGCCAATGAGAAGCGCCGTTATAAATTATACTTGTTCGGTAAAACGTACACACGGAAGTATAAAGAACATAAACAAAACGATGTTAAATCGATGTTTTCGCTTGTTTAATTTCGTCTTTTCTTAACTTTAACAATTACATCGATCAAAGTTGCAAAACCTCTCATTATTTTTTTTTGTTACCAGCATTTGAACCGGCCAGAAAATCGATTGAACCGGTCAATTTGGCCGGCGGCCGGTTCTTAGGGAAAACTCTGCACAATATTTGATACCTAGCTTCCTGTAGGTATGGTTCGAGAAAATTCAAAACATCTAGTAAGACCCAACGTTTCCCTTTATGTGCAGCGCTTCCTGACTTCGGTTTGTCTTTCCGTTGTTTGACATACATGTCTCTGAGTGATCTTCATCTGGTCTTAACATCATCTCCTGTAACAAAGGTGCACGTCAATAATCATGAATAAATTTTAGAAATTTAGTTATAGCCTGTCCCGACCTAATACATACTGTTACGTGAACGCAACTAGAAAGGATGAAGCCAGCAACAGACACAACTCGATATAAATATGGTATTTAATAAACTATTATTAATAATATCATAAACTACTTAATTACTGGTATTGTAAATCCACTGTTATTAATGTTTCTTTTATTCACTTCTTAATTGTTATGCACTGAAAAGTACTTCAAAATAAAGTCCTATTTATTAATGTCACTGATCCTGGTAATCACTGTTTAATCCCAAATAATGTATATTTTCCACAAATATTTCTTTGTAATAATGGTAAGTAATGAATAAATATTAACAAACTAGTTTAATATTGTAATAACCAGAGGTATACAAAAATCCTAATTATCTCCTTGTTTCACACCGCTATCAGCTAATTTCTTTAACACCACTGTACAGAAAGTCGAAACTAGCTGATAAGCCACTCTGGACAGGCTGAATTAATGACAATTCGCATAGTTATATTGATAAACATTCTGGTTATTCGTATTACAGACTCCAAAACTTGTTTGTGAACTCGAATAGACAAAAAAGAACATAAATAGCGACTTCTTATAGCGTTATATCTTGTTTGAAATATATACTGTGTCTTTTGAAAAGCGATTATAACAAGTGTACAATATGCAGACGATATATATTCGCATATTACTATTCTCGCTTACCTGAAACGCCATCAATTAACATTTCGTTGGCTATGCTTTTCCAGATGTTCAATGCAATGTCTTTGTCTTTGTATTCGTTCATACGTTGGTTGTATATTTCAGGGTGATCCCTTACTAAATTTATTATTTTTTCACTAATATCTATGCTTGAATGTCGACCTTTCATGTTGAATGCCGTCCGTGTACTGAGTCCGCGTCCGTGAAAAATCGCTCACCGAGCGATTTTTCATGAACGCAATACGCGGACGGAAAATGCGGACGCGGAACGCGGATATATGGAATAGCTCCAACAGATTTCAACCAGTTCGTTTTTTCGCGGACACGGACACGGAACGCAGACGCGGAGACTCGGAAACCCGGCCTTACTCGCGGCCACGTTTGGTCGCGTGTTGTTCAAATAACGTCGCAGTCCAATTAAATTCATTAGAATAATTGAAAACATGGTTTCTAATGAAAGATAAGACATTTCTTGTTCATTGTAATTAAAAAAGATGAAGTTTATGTAATAAAGCACGAATAAACAAACCCCTGAACATTTTTATTTACAATCGTGACACAATGGCTCAGTCTTATACGGATAACCCATTCACCTTGCGATCTGTAGTATCAAGGAAATAATTTATGTTTTTCTAACCTTGCCGACGCATGAATTATGACTTTCTGTTTTACTCCAACTATTTAAACGACATTTTTCAATGCACTGTTCATATTGTCTTTAAATAATACAACACAATAACTATTTAAACTTTTGTTAAATTATTCTCAATGCAAGAGTCGCAATATAGAGTCGATGCGGCTAATTCCGTATGCATTCGGACAAGAATCAATATGAATGGTTATCGGCTGTTTTCTACCGGGAAATAAAAACCGGACTGGACGCGGGGACCATTGGGCTATATTCAGCTTGTTTTTCTTATCGAGAGTTTTGATTGGATACTTCAGAAAGTGGTGTCATACATTCACCTACACGAGTCTAATTTCGCACAGTGTGTGGGTAATTCCGTACACGCAAAAGAAAGTATACCAATGTCAGTCTCGACGGGTTTGTGATAGAAATATCGGTACCTATATTGGCCATAATTACGATTTTAATTTTTAGAAACTCAATATGAAATTAAATTTGTTTTAAATTAAAATATTTTCATTTCAAATCATGTTTAATTCATATCTTTTTGTAATTAAGATCTAATTCATAATGTTCCTGTAAGCGACACTAAAAGATCTTAGCGAATTCATATTTGTATTTGTAAGTGTTGTTTTATTTGCATTTTTATTGCTGTTTTAGTTTGTTTGTTTGTATTGCTAGAGTGTGACAGTGAAGACCCTGTATATGTGAAGACCCGCAATGTTAATCAATGACAATGTATAAGATAGAAAAGCGATACTAAGTTAATTTAAAACACCTTGTATAACCATTAGTTTAATATGGTACAGTCTATAATTTAAGACACAAACATTGTAATAAATTAACCGGTATGTCAACAATTAGTGCAAATATACATATTTATGCTCCCCTTCGAAGAAAAGGGGGTATTGTTTTGCACATGTCGGTCCGTCCGTCGGTCGGACCGTCCACCAAATGGTTTCCGGATGATAACTCAAGAAATTATGCTTAAGCCTAGGATCATGAAACTTCATAGATACATTGATCATGACTGGCAGATGACCCCTATTGATTTTCAGGTCACTAGGTCAAAGGTCAAGGTCACAGTGACTCGAAACAGTTAAATGGTTTCCGGATGATAACACAAGAAATTATGCTCAGGCCTATGATCATGAAACTTCATAGGTACATTGATCATGATTGGCAGATGACCCCTATGGATTTTCAGGTGACTAGGTCAAATGTCAAGGTCACTGTGACTCGAAACAGTAAAATGATTTTCCGATGATAACTCAAGAACGCTTAGGCCTAGGATCATAAAACTTCATAGGTACATTGATCATGACTGGCAGATGGCCCCTATTGATTTTCAGGTCACAAGGTCACAAGTCAAGGTCACAGTGATTCAAAACAGTAAAATGGTTTCTGAATAATAACTCAAGAACGCTAAGGCCTAGGATCATGAAACTTCATAGGTACATTGATCATGACTGGCAGATGACCCCTATTGATTTTCAGGTCACTAGGTCAAAGGTCAAGGTCACAGTGACTCGAAAAAGTAAAATGGTTTCCGAATGATAACTCAAGAACGCTTGGGCTTAAGATCATGAAACTGCATAGGTACATTGATCATGACTTGCAGATGACCCCTATTGATTTTCAGGTCACTAGGTCAAAGGTCGAGGTCACAGTGACCTGAACCAGTAAAATGGTTTTCGTTTTCACACAATGGCTGCCACTACAACGGACAGCCCATTTAGGGGAGGGGGCATGCGTGTTTTACAAACAGCCCTTGTTAAACTTGTTTCCAATGTCATACAGTCGTTGTGTAGTTTTTGTACACATTTTGTTTATTTTGTTTTGGGTTTCGCTTTTTTAAAAGACCTAGCCGATTTCCGATTTTCTTTTTCTTGTTCGAGCCTTTCTTCTCCTTGTCATCTCGTTTCTTTTGAACAATTTCCTCAGAAGTTGAGATTCTATGGGAAGTCATTTCTCTGGAATTGGGTTTCTCCATCGTTCTTTCCGATTTCGACAGCGCGAATTCCTGGTCAACCACAACTGACCAGTCATGCACGGAGGGTCGCTCCTCGCTTTGCTGCACGGGCTGAGCATTAAACGACTCCAAACTGAATTCCAGATTCCCTGTGACTGGATCAACAGTACAGGGATACTGTCCTGGTGTAACCATTTCTATCAGTTCTGCGTAATTTAGGACAGTTCCGGCTTGGGCAGTTTCCAACACTTTCGTGTGATGTTCCCGTGGATCTGGCTGCTGAGCGACAATATTATCGACACCGTATGGTGTTGCGATGTTATGCGTGGTTGGTTCTACATCGAAAGGGATTGCGGGCGCATGAGCTGTCTTTGGAATGGCATTTCGGTCCACAGGGTTAATACCGCTTTTGCGAAACCCGCCTACAATGTTAGCAGCGCTAAAGGATTTGTCATTCGCTTGCCTGAACAGCCAAGGTCACTCCCATTTGTTTACCATATTGTTTGGACTAAGTGCCATGATTTCGCTACAGATTCTTGGGAAATCTCGAGAAAGTGGACCGAATATGGACTTGTCCAAAGGACATGCCACTGGGTTGTATGGGGTGGAAACGCTAAGAGATCGCAACGTCTATGAGACCAAGTGTCCCGTGGGAATGTAGATCCAGATTTTTAAGCTGGGGCCCCCCTGGACCACAGTGTTTAAGAAAATGGCCCCGAAACCAGATCTCACCCAATGTATACCCCATCCAAGCTCGTTCCTGTAATGTGTAAACGCTGCCGGGAACTCCGTCCTCAGTATTGTAAGATAACAAACTTGTGTACGTTCTGCCCTTAACAATAATTAGAGGGGGGATCTCGCCACCAGCAGCGTTCACACAGGCCAGGACAGAGACATTTTCCCGGTTATTTCCAACCCTTCCGGGAATTTTTTTCCGCACCGGTCTACCCAAGCACCCTAGCAGGCTTGTGTAGCAGTGGGACGATCGTTTCATCAATGTTCCAGATGCGAACAGGATTGTCCTGTAAAAGAAGAGACTCAAGCAACCTTGCAAGATCGGTAAAATAACTATTGGTCAATGTTACATTTAGCATCCTTGCTCTGCACGTCGATAGGGCCTGTGGTGTCCTCAGGCTTACGTCTGGATGCCTCTTCAAAAATCCCGCAATCCAATCCATGTCAGGAACGTCATTTCTAAACGGGGACTTAATTCCGAGCTTACGGACGATTCTGCCAATCTTCACCTGCAACATTCGCCTGGTTGCAACAATAATAATATATGATGTACATGATGAATATAACCGCATTATATCAATAAGTTGGTCGTTTAATTTGTTTATACATGTGGTTGCTGTGAAACAAACTAAGTTTTTCATTGTCGACCAATAATCACCAATACGGAGTTTTTATGATTTAAGTTACGGAGTAATGGTAAAGTACAAGAGTGTGAGACTGTGAACCTTAAGGCAAGTATTACAACGACACAACTTTGTTATGGCCCCGAAGGTCGGCATATAGTAATCGCATTTCAGTCCGTCTGTCTATCCGTCTGTCCGTCTGTCTGAAAGTCCTTCACACTTTGCGTTTAGTTTTCGAAAAATGCTCATACACATGTAACTTCTTATGTCGCTTCAGTTGTAACTTTCATATTTGGTATGCATGTGTATATAAACTAGGCCTTTCCATATGCACACAAATTTTGACCCCTTTGACTTTGACTTTGAACATAGGGTCCGCGTTTAGGTTTCGAAATCTGCGTTTAGGTTTGGAAAAAGCGTTTTTCGGGGCATTTGTCATCCTATGGTGACAGCTTTTGTTCTCTATTTTTTTACAGCACTCTTTAAGTCTGTCCACTTCTGTTTACAGTCTTCACCTTTTCTGTTCAGACCACCAACAGCATTGCCTCTTTGTAGTAATATTTATAAGTGACCATATAATCTACCACATGACATCTAAATGGATTACAAACTACTGTTACTGTTGTAAGCGTAAAACATATATACTAAAGGATTTAACTATGTTATTTTAATTTTCACAATTTGAAGATATATCAGGAAAATGTCACAAATAATTGGTACGTTATAAACAGATACTTAATTTTATCGTTATGAACATAAGTAGCCTAAAAAATGTTCAAAGTATTGGACTTTTCAATATTGTCCAATTCTGAATTTAAATTTAAACTGACAACATATGTTGGAATTGACTAAAATGTAACGCATGAAACAGTCACTACATTTTGCTTATCGATGCTTGCTGAAACACAAACTACTGTCTTCCCGAGATTACACAGTCTGGCACAACATTTTTGCACAACACAAACTATTTCGATATTTATTGTTTGTTTTCTCTTTTGGCTTCTGATAATATCCAGGTTTCCTTAATGGAGTCATGAACCTTACAAGAGGTGTGTTTTTATCAAAAACTTTCTCAACACATCCAGGGCACCATATGTTCTGGTATGCAACTAAGTATGTGTTCATTGATGATGACAAGTTTATTCTCCAGAGAATCATAGTTTGGAATGTCGCAAAAGTCAAAGAGGTAACGTTTTCATGAATTCTGATGTTATTATCGGTTTTTAGCAGATTTTGTGGACAAGAGATCATGTCTGTTTAAAATTTTCGGGTTTTACCCACATATTTAAAAAAAGATCAAAATATGTTAACTTTCCACGTGATATACAATTTTAATATGGGCTCGTCAATTTTTAATATAAGAGACCTAAGAAGTGTAGCAGGACATTCACTTTGGTTTAGGCCAAGTCAGATTTAACAGCAGTTCATTTCTATTGTCACCATAATTCTTTCCTAGTGACTTGTGGGAATTTTCTGCGCCGTATGCTTTCCATCTTTCACGAACACCCATGTTCCTTTATACAGTTCATCTTGTATTAAGAGACCACTCAAGCGAGTAACCAAAAGTGGTCTCTTAATAAAATAGTCTTAACAAACAAACGTTCTGGAAGAATGCGAACCTTCCATTTTTAAATCTTTGCAGAATGGTCTCCGTTTACAACAATTACTTCAACTTGTGTAAGCAAATGAATATAAATATAAATAAAATTAATAAAACATTGTTTTACTTCAAATGTTTTTATTTTTATGTCCCCCAATCTTAACTGGGGGACATATTGTTTTTGCCCTGTCTGTTGGTTTGTTGGTTTGTTTGTATAACATAGTACACCCTATTGAAATACGTTTGCTTGTTTAAAGTGTACAATTCTTACATGTTGGAAAAGACCAATACTCAGAAATAAATGGGGTATTGATAAAGCCTGATTTCCTTAATAGTTTATAAGTAGTTCTTTATCTACTCAATTAATGACAGTTGATAGTGACAAATGTTTTGTATAAATACTTCAAGATTTTGTATTAGAGAGAGTCGAGTTTGGTAAGCCGTCACGACTGGACGGAGGTGCTCGGCTCATAGATATTTTACAATGCGTACTATACGATCACTATAATAAAGAATGTTTTAACCATGAACTGGGTTGTCATTCTATCGACTATGTGATAGAAATTAATTTGGTGCCGTGAGCAGGATATTACAAATTTGGTAAGTTCTATTTGGTAATTTCTTGAATCCATGCTCGATTAATTTATTAATGTTTCCAATGCTTTAACAATTCAGGGCATTTCACATACAGTTCCGAAATTTGATGGAAACCGTCGCGAGTATAGGTAATGGATAAAATCCATTGAGAAATTTGCTTCGTTAATGAGTATAAAGGATGATATAAAAAAAATTAATTGCATATCAAAGTGCATCGGGTGCAGTTTCTGGTTACATTGAAAGGTATATTCAGGATAATCCTGCTAATACTTGGGGTCAGTTCAAACAAGACTTAGCAATAATGTTCTCCGACGTTACAGATCCGCATTTCGCAATGTCGCTCTTAAGGAAAATGAAACAAGGTAGATATGAAGATATTCAGTCATACGCTGAACAAATTATGTCTTTGGGAAAAGAGGCATATGGCGTGGGAAACGCTGATTCTGAGAGACAATTGATAGACAATTTCACATATGGTTTAAATGATAATTCTCTGAAATTAAAGATATTAAGGGAAAGGCCCGCAACCTTACAAATTGCAATTAACAGAGTCATACTTGAAGAGAATTTGTTAGCACGAGTAAGACTATCTGGTGGTACTAGCAATGTGAGAGAAGAGAGAGTGGAAACTCCTAAAGAGATTAATCATAATCGAGGTCTCCGGTGTTACAAATGCAAACGGATCGGACACAAGTCTTCCAAATGCAAAAATGTTAAAGTTGCCTTGGGCGAAAGAGAGTCCAAGAGAATTTTGTGTTGGGGTTTTGGTATGGAAGGGCACGTGTTGCGTGATTGCTCTTATTCAAAACAGGGATCGAGAAATAATAAAACATGCCATAGAAAAAACTAAAACATTCTCCAATATGTCGAGGTCGATGTTGAGAAATATAACAATAATTCAGAAATTATTCAACCAATTCAAGTGAATATTTCTGGAAAGTTTAACCCGAATTCTACTTTATTACATATTGGTTGGCAGAAAATTCGAAGTTTGATAGATACAGGTGCTTAGATTTCTTTGATGCATAGACGAGTCTATGGTAGTTTGATTGAAAAGCTAAAATTACAAAAGAAGGTGGTTAGTGTACAATCAGCAAACGGTAGTCCGTTGATGATTGATGGGCTCGTCAGTATTACAATCTGCGTTGGGAAATCAGAAATGATTCAAACTTTTTATGTTGCCAGAAATTTAAATAGAAATTTAATTTTGGGTTCAGATTGGTTAAAGAATAATCACGTTGGACTCTATTTTGATTTGAAATGTATGAGAATAAATGTAAAACATTATGTCAGTTTAGAAGAAGATATTTATATTACATCAACAATCAGATTGAAAAAATACATGCATTTTAAAACCACAAACAGCGAAGATATGTTATGGTAAAATTAGAGAGAATTCAAATATACCAACTGGTTACAGTTATTCTGTTTCGGAAATTGACATAGGTTTTATAACAGATCAACCAGGTCTTCAAATTGTTAACTCAGTTACTTCTTTGGCTAAAGATAGATGTCTGACAATTTTAATTGTTAATAATTCAAACACAACATTCAAACTTAAAAGACATTGTCTGATTGCAAGATTGAACAGAATTGACGAGGAAAACACAAATAATGTGAATTCAGTTTTCACTGGAAACCAAACATATGAGGAAATACAATTGAGTGATATCAATGTGCCAGAATGCCATAAAAAAGAAGTAGAAAATTTAATAAGGCGAAACATTGATTTGTTTGCAGACAAAGACTCTCAATTGGGTCACACTGAAACAGTTAAGATGAGTATAGACACTGGTAAACATTCACCTATAAAATTAAGGCCGTACAAAACTCCCTTAAATAACAGAGAAATAATTGATAAAGCAATTGATAGATGTAAGATGCTGATGTCATTAGGAGAACTCGATCGGTTGGTCATTTCCTTTGGTAATAAGTGATAAGAAAGATGGCACTAAGAGATTCTGTTAGATTTTAGACAGTTGAACAAAATAACTGTAAAAAATGCTTTTCCGTTACCACTAATTGAAGATATTTTAGCCTTGTTGAGTCATGCTAAATTCTTCACATCTTTAGATTTAAAGAGTGGCTATTGGCAAGTTTTAATGGACGAAAATGATAAAGAGAAAACTGATTTTTGTACACACAGAGGCTTGTTTGAGTTTAACAAAATGCCTTTCGGACTCTCAAATGCTCCTGCTATATTTCAAGATCTCGTGTCTATCGTTTTGAAAGATTGTCAAAGATTTGCAATTGCATATTTAGATGATATCCTTATTTTCAGTCCAGATAACGAATCCCACCTAAGAGCCATTGAAACTGTTTATTCACGACTTCGTGAACATGGGTTAAAATTGAAATTGAAGAAATGTAGTTTTCTAAAATCTGAGACTAATTATTTAGGATTTATCATCAGTTCTGAAGGTGTTAAACCTGATCCTCAGAAAATAAGTGCAATTAGATCATTGCCAGTTCCAACATGTGTTCGAGAAGTAAGGTCTTTCATGGGGTTGTCATCTTACTATCGAAGATTTATTCCAAATTTTTCAGAAATCGCTGAACCGATAATAAATCTGACAAGGAAATATGCCCATTTTAAATGGACTTAAACATGTCAAAAATCTTTTGATTTTATCGAAGAAAGTCTGACGGTTGTTTCTTTACTGGCATACCCTGATTTGAATAAGCCATATATACTGTATACTGATGCTAGTGACACTTGTATAGGAGCCTGCCTTACACAAGAAAGTGAGGGTGATGAGAAACCAATGTATTATCTGTCTCACAAATTGTCCAGAACACAAAGACATTTACAATTAAAACAGATCACAAACCCATCTTCTTGAATGTCCAATGCAAAATAAGAAAATTCAGATTTGCTTTAAGTATGGCTAGTTACAATTGCAAAGTATAATATATCCCAGGTACAGTGAATACATGTGCTGATTTACTCTCACGACACCCTGATAAGGTGCAAACGAGTTGTGATAAGGATAAATTAGAGTGTTCGGGAAATAAATCTGAACCTGATATTGATGTAAATGACAATTTATATGAGGTCAATGTTTTGAATTCAAGCCAGTTTAATCCAAAAGACTTTGCTAGTTATAGGTTGACCGATAACGTTGATTCGTTTGAATTGCCAGATTATTCGAAATCGAATGTAGATAATGTTGATATGGCAAATGAACAATCAAAAGCTGAAGAATTGATGAAGATAAAGAACTTAATTACCAATGGTAATGCCAAAGACCATATTCGAAATCACCATTTTATTATTGATAACGTATTGTATTACTTATGTGATATTGATGGTGACCCGAAATTAAGATTGTTTGTGCCACAGCAATTTAAATCATTGGTATTGCAACAATGGCATGATTTAAATGGTCACATGGGTGTTCAGAAAACATTTGACTCCATAAAGTAAAAATATTACTGGATGAACCTGTACAAAGATGTTCTAGAATATGTTACTAAATGTGTAACATGTCAAACCAGATCTTTACGTCAAATAAAGCAACCTTTGCAAGTAACAGATATGCCCCCATATCCCATGGCAAAATTAAGTGTAGATCTTGGTGGTCCATATCCTACTTCGATATCTGGAAATAAGTACGTAATTGCTTTTGTGGATTGGTTTGTGGTTGGCCCCAATCATTTGCTGTTCCTGATAAGACAGCTGACACAATGGCTTATTTGATATTGGAAAAGCTTTTTCCTAGGTTTGGTTGTCCTTTGCAGATTGTAACAGATCTTTAATCTTTAAATCTTTTATCTAAATCTTTAAAACTCTTTAAGTTCATAAATACCAGACCACCGATGAATCGAAAACCTTAGATAAAAAGAATCTCAACTGTTTCAATAAACAATTTATCGCTTTACTCATAGAAGGGTTATAAAGAACTATGATTTTGTGCCCAAAATTACAGCCTCATACAGGCTGTTTCCCTTTTGCAAAAAGTAAAAAAGGCTGTTTCCCAGTATTAAAAAGTAACATTTTTTCTCAAAAATCTGACCAAAATTTCTCCCAAAATATTCCAAACTCTTCCAATAAACTCAAGAATAATTGTATTAAGTTTATTACACAGCAATTTCATAGCATTTTATAATATACATTTTAGAAAGCAGTTAACATGCACTTATAAACAATAGGTATATTGTTATTTATATTCATATAAATAATGTATAATTTTTCCCAATTTCATTGATTAATCGCGCTTTATTTCCCAATCAAAAAAGCAAAGGCTGTAAAATAAACATCGAAACAAAATCACTGAAGAATACTTTGACAAATACATATATATTGTGTATACATTTGTAATTGTGATAGTAATACTATTAATAATTATCAATATCATGTTGATTATTATTACAATAGAATTGTTATAATAATAATACAGATAATTATTGTTAATTTTAATTAGTAAATGTAAGAGTTCTCATAGTTCAAAAAAATGCCCATCGCTTCTCAAAATAATAAAATACTAATGTTGATGTATAAAGTATTATTTCAATCATGTCATTTTTATTTCTAGAAAACAGAAAACCAAGAAACAAGGTAAAACCAACAAAGGGAATTATTCGAGCTAGAGGTATTGTACGCTGTACTTCTTAATACCAATGGCTACCTTTGTTCCAACAATGTTAATCGGCCTTAAAGGTGTAAAGTGATGACCTATACAAGAAAAAATAAAAAAGGGAGATAATTCAAGTAATTCAGGGGCTAGAATTAATGGTTTTTGCTAATTGCAATTCTTCTCAGTGAGTTTTATACATATATGAAGTTCATATTTGGCACAGCCATATACTATGATATTTATAAGAGAAAACTAGTGTCGTAAAAACTGTGTGAAGAAGAAAATGTTATATATATAATAAAGATTATTTAATTATTCTTGAGCCATGTCTTTTTGCAAAAAATTATTATAAGTACATCTGATTTGCTTACCGATGCTTTTCTCTTGTTTGATTAAACGTTTCAACTAATTGTGTTTCTTTAGCAATAGTGCGGGGGCGGTTTGCGTGCTAGTGTGTGTGTGTTTGTGTTTTAAAGTTTATGAGGTTGTTCCGCTCCTGAGGCTGCATTATGTGAGGACCCAGAAGGTGTTCTAGCAATGTCTACATCTACATAGTTAACTTTGATTTACGAATGTTGAGATGAATTTTGAATGATATATGCAATTTAAAGCTATTTAATTTGTATGCCCCCCCCCCCTTCGCAGAAGAGAGGGAATATTGTTTTGCACACGTCGGGTGGTCCGTCCGTCCGTCCACCGAATGGTTTCCGGATGATAACTCAAGAATGATTACCCCTAGGATCATGAAACTCCATAGGTACATTAATCATAACTCGCAGATGACCCCTATTGATTTTCAGGTCACTAGGTCAAAGGTCAAGGTGACTTGACGCAGTAAAATGGTTTCCGGATGATACCTCAAGAAAGCTTACGCCTAGGATTATGAAACTTCATAGGTACATTGATCATGACTCACAGATGTCCCTATTGATTTTCAGGTCATTAGGTCAAAGGTCAAGGTCACGGCGACTCGAACCAGTTAAATGGTTTCCGGATGATCACTCAAGAACGCTTACGCCTAGGATCATGAAACTTCATAGGTACATTGATCATGACTGGCAGATGACCCCTATTGATTTTCAAGTCACTAGGTCAAAAGTCAATGTCACAGTGACAAAAAACGTATTCACACAATGGCTGCCACTACAACTGACAGCCCATATGGGGTGCATGCATGTTTTACAAACAGCCCTTGATTATCAAAAGATTTTAAATTTTGACGTGGTTTTGTGTTTCGGACGTAGGAATGAGAACTCTGAGGAAACCCCACATGACAATTAACCAAATCCACATGCGCCATGAGCGAGAGGCTAATGTGCCAACCGCTGCGCTAGCTGGACAGCCTATTGGATAAATATGAGTGTAGATAACTTTGAACACATAAATTCCAGTTACCTTACTATGACTCAAAGTGTTTCGTTATAAGTCTAGTGTGGGTACGGACGTGTTATATTATTACATTCGGACGTTACAATTGATCTCCACTCATGATCTAAATAACAAAAGAAGACATCTTCGTCGTCACCCTTCGCTTCTGCATTTGATGTTAACACCGGGGATGAACAACTTTTGTCACGTGACCACAAAAGTCAACGCAGGTTGTTGAATTGCATCAGGCATCCCGCTCCGTCAGGTAATTTTCATCATTTTATAGAGAATATGTGAAAAATTCTGGACAATACAAAGCTTATGACATGCTTCATACCTTTTTGCATAGTAAGACGCATTGCACTTGTTTCGAAGCTTTGCAGTTTTTAACAACACTTGGACACAAAATTTAGATTTTCGATGCAAACGCAGTTAAATTTTTATATTTTTTCACTTTCCATACACGAATAAATCATATTGCTAGAAAAATGAGAGCACATGATGCTTAATTTTTGTTTATTTATTGTATTTGAGATAAAAGTTGTTGTTGTAATATTTAATTTGGTCAGTTCTTGCTATTTCAAAAATATACAAACGCGGGTTGGTTGAGCAAACGCAGTTTGCTGAAGCTGGATTATGGCAAACGCAGGTTGGTTAAGATTACGGAATCCCGTGGTTGAGTTGAAATTACTATTGTAATTTCTTAAATTTCCATTGCCCCGGCAAGGGATCGAACCGGGACCAGACCACTGAATTGGTAGACCATTGTGTTACCACTCGACTACCGCACCACCCTTCTATATAATAATTTACCAAATTAGTAGGTAATTGTGACAATCAATTATCAGGTATTTGAAGAAGATCGTTTACATTTTATACCAAAATATAAAGGTATGATTGAATTCAAACCAATTGTGTTCACATTGGCTTTCAGACAATAGTCTTAATCAAATTTTATGATTTCAGGAAGTTCTTTTTACCGTACTAGTCGCTCCCATGTGTATGGCTTGACTGGATCAACAGAGAGCAGCACTGTACAGCCGAGCAACAATGACGGATGCAATCTGCAACAAGATGCTTTTTAAAATGATTCATTATGTAATTACCGGGTGACAGTGAACATTTATTTTATTTTAAAGGTATGCTTTGTACACTGAGGCACGTGCTCAGTAAATGCATTGTAAATGAGAGGATTATATGTGTCTAATGCAGATGTTTCCTAAAATTTGAAATTCGTTATATTTACTAATCAACCAATGCGTAATATTCAACAGGATTAATTTGCATCTGTCGTCAAAAAGGTTAATTGCCAAGTTGTAGAAGATGAATTTCATGTATTCACTAAGAGTCTAGGGCACGGGTTCCGTCGACGAGTACTGTTGTCATAATTGCCTTAAAATGATACTCGGTACTGTTAATAATTCATGATTCGACATAAACTGTGATTACATTGTATTGTATTTGCTTCGGTTGATGTCGAGCTGAATTACTCGCTTTTAGTAAATGAGATGGTAAATGTTGGGAAATAAATAGTTTTCGATAACAAATATCCTGTTTCAGGCACCACGAATTTGCCATTCCAAAACGGAATGAACATAAACGAAAATAAAAATTTGACACCGTGTCAACAAGCAGAAACGCCCTCCAGAAAGGAACGTTGGGTGTCCGATGGGAGAGGGCAAGACGAAATGACAGCAAAATTCTTCTAACATCAAAATTGGGAATTTACATTGACCCGTGAAAGGAAACCATAATATCATACGACCGTTTGTAATTCTTTAAAATACAGCTGTCAGTTTTGATATTCGTTAACCAAATATTATTTGTTCATTTCGGATTTAAATTCGATTTTGTTACGTCAGCTATAAAAACAATTAAAGTGTGTGGCACTACTTTTGAATCCCCCTCATATCTAACAAAAAGGCCAAAGTAATTATTTGAGTGTTGAATAGGTCAGTGTGTCCATAATTATACCCCCACAAACGAAGTTAAGGGGGGTATATAGGAGTGAACTTGTCGGTCGGTCGGTCGGTCTGTATTAAGTGTCCGCTCTCTAGTTCAAGTAGTTTTCATCCGATCTTCACCAAACTTCGTCAGAAGTTGTATCTAAATGATGTCTAGGGCAAGTTCGAACATGGGCCTTGCCGGGTCAAAAACTAGGTCACGGGGTCACTTAGTGCGTTTTTAACATTCAGCATGTTGTCCGCTCTCTAATACAAGTAGTTTTCATCCGATCTTCACCAAACTTGGTCAGAAGTTGTATCTAGATGATCGTAAGGCCAAGTTCGAACATGGGCCTTGCCGGGTCAAAAACTAGGTCACGGGGTCACTTAGTGCGTGTTTAATATTCAGCATGGTGTCCTCTCTCTTATTCAAGTAGTTTTCATCCGATCTTCACCAAACTTGGTCAGAAGTTTTATCTAGATGATCTGAAGGCCAAGTTCGAACATGGGCCATGCCAGATCAAAAACTAGGTCACAGGGTCACTTAGTACGTTTTACACATTGAGCATGGTGTCCGCTCTCTATTTCAAGTAAATTAAATCCGATCTTCACCACACTTGGTCAGAAGTTGTAACTAAATGATGCGTAGGTCAAGTTCGAACATGGGCCATGCCGGGTCAAAAACTAGGTCACGGGGTCACTTAGTGTGTTTTAGACCTCACCATGTTTCCGCTCTCTAATTCAAGTAGTTTTTATCCAATCTTCACCAAAATTGGTCAGAAGTTGTATCTTGATAATGTCTAGGGCAAGTTTGAATATGGGTCATGCCGGGTCAAAAACAAGGTCACGGGGTCACTTAGTGCGTTTTTAAACCTCACCATGTTGTCCGCTCTCTAATTCAAGTAGTTTTTCACCCAATCCTCACCAACTTGTCACAAGTTTTGACTAAATGATGTCTAGGACAAGTTTGAACATGGGCCATTCCGGGCCTAAAACTAGGTCACGGGGTCACTTAGTGCGTTTTTTAACATTCAGCATGGTGTCCGCTCTCTAATTCAAGTAGTTTACGTCCGATCTTCACCAAACTTGGTCAGAAGTTTTATGGAGATGATCTTAAGGTCAAGTTTGAACATGGGCCTTTCTGGGTCAAAAACTAGGTCAAGGGGTCACTTAGTGCGTTTTAAAAATTGAGCATAGTGTCCGCTGTTTTTTGTGAAGACGACATGCAAAATATTATGTGTCAATGCGGCATGTGGGGGTATTCGTCACGTCTGTGACAAAGCTCTAGTTTCTATTTATTTTTAGGCTATTAGTATTTCCAGTTGTACACCTTGTCATCAATCTGAAACAAGGCTACCTCCTACATTGATTCCGTGATATGCTACTTATATTGAATCATTGTTAGGTTTCCTATTTTGATGCATTATAAAGTAACCTATATTGATTCCGTGTAGTGCTACTAAATTTGATTCTTTGTTGCTCTATCTATGTAAATGCATTGAGAAGCTATCTATATTGGGACCGTATAATGCTGCCTATATTGACGCTCTGGGTTGCTTCATTTAACGAGGCCTACCGGTATATTCAAGCTTTTTGGGGGATTTGAAACAACCACAGACATATGGGATATAACTTTATATTGTTTGCTGTTATTTGTACAAGTTTTAAAATAACAGTTTCTAAAATAATGCCACGTATCTTGTATCTTGTAAATTAAAAAAAGGTATCTTTCTTTTAGTTTTATAAGGATAAATAATGTGTACCTATAAGAAGAGGGGGTATCATTAAACAAATATACCAATCGATTCCTCTTATTTTGCAAGACATACAGTTTTCATTTTAGGTGTAAACCATTATCTATCGATCCGAAACTGTAACTATAATAATAACTATTGACCTTTACAAGGGCGCCTTGCAAATCACGAGTGTCTTCATATTGGTCATACAATATAATGCGTTAAGTAAGAAACCTGACAATCTTACAATATAATTGTTGGAGATAATACTTAAAATATAGCTGAAGGCATACTACATCCATGACAAAGTACACTTCACCGAGATAAGTCTGATTATACTCTGAAAAACATTGAAAATCCCAGCGGTTGAACGCAAACAAGATCAGTGTCTTTAACAACAAAACAAACCAAAAATATGCAGATAAATTGTGTAATTGCTGCAAAGAATTTCCCGTATCGCAATAATACACGTAATCATCAGATTGACGCCAAAATTCTTAAAGAAACGATTAGCTTATACGCTAAACATAAAACTGGCCTATGTGCAACTTGAGAAGGCATTGCAGATTTAAATGTAATTGTTGACAATTCGCACAATGATTCCAATAAGACAAAGATGAATCACTGAAATATATTTTAATCATATGATTCGAAATATTGACTTATTGTAATCGCAGATTACAAATGAGTCTCGCTATGTGAAAAGGGGTTTTAATGCTTAAAATGTCGTCAAATATTAGACGCACTTTCCGATAAACTCGATTTTTGCTCAGAAATTTTCTTTTAACAAAAAATATCATAAATGCGGAAAGTGCCGTCCCTTATTAGCCTGTGTGGATAGCACTTTACGCACATGCATTAAATCCCATTTTCACAGAGCGCGGCTCCAAATGTATATTCCAACGGATATGGTGAGATCAACAATAATTACAGATAATCAACTTTAAATTACAATGACTTTGATAAGATCGACACTAATCACAGATAAAATAAATCACAATAAATCGGTGGATATCAATAATAATCACAGATAATCAACATAAATTACAATGATTTTGATAAGATCACCAATAATCACGGATGATATACCGGTGTAAATCACAATTAATCGGTTGAGATCAACAATAATCCACAGATAATCAACATAAATTACAATGATTTTGATAAGATCACCAATAATCACGGATTGATATACCGGTAAATCACAATTAATCGGTTTGAGATCAACAATAATCACAGATATAATCAACATAAATTACAATGATTTTGATAAGATCACCAATAATCACGGATGATATACGGTAAATCACAATTAATCGGTTGAGATCCAACAATAATCACAGATAATCAACATAAATTACAATGATTTGATAATATCAACAATAATCAACAGATAATATTAATCACAATAAATCGGTCGAGAGATTAACAATAATCACAGATAATCAACATAAATTACAATGATATTGATAAGATCAACAATAATCACAGATAATCCATATACATCACAATTAATCGGCTGAGATCAACAGTAATCGCAGATAAGCAATTATGAACACAATACTTCGTATGAGATCAACCATTATCATAATAAATTAAATCAGAATAATAAATATCACAACAATAAAAAACAGAAATATCAACACAAAACAACACAAGATAAACGATATGAAACACAATGTGTAAGATGCAAAATCACGCGCAATACTTTATATTATTGTATGGCAGCCTGTATTTTCACTAATAAATAAGTAACCTCGGCGTTTTGGTAAGAATTAAAAATATTTCTTGGTCATATCATCGTCATACAACAAATGACTAGGCACGGTGCTTTGCAGATCTGAGCTTGGATAGACTTCTGCGGTGCCTGTACCTTTTTCACACATATCACAAGCAACGTTTTTCTCTCAATTGTGGGTGTCTAGGTGGGTCTGAAGGTCAATTTTCTCTCGGAGTTTTGCCATTGCAAATTGAACAGGTAAGTTACTTTGCAGCTACCTCTCTCCGGACGTGACGATACAGGTCATATTTCGTTGAAAACTTTTTGCCGCATTGTTCACAGGGGAACGGCGTTTAAACACCATGAATGCTGCATCTAATCAACAACAAAAAATGGAACTGCTGAATTATCATTCAATACGGGAAAATACACACAGAATATTATCCATAATAATATGGAACTTATCAAAATGATGGTCGTCAGAAGCGCTCCAAAATAAGGCGCATAAACGCGTATTTACGCATTTTAAAATCCAAAATACGCATTAAAAATATTTGTAAGGGTCCCAATTACATACGTGAAGTATCGGTTCGCGTACATTCTCGGATTTATGCGGTGTTTGTAAATTCCAATTGTTCAGTGACAATTTGCATTGAAATTTATCTGGACCATTATTGTCGTTAAAAACTATACACTAAAATGTACACACCCAATATGCACCACGCTAGTATTTATTTGTTATTTTAAAGCCGGCTTATTTCAAAACACCATACAAACATTTTAAATAGTGCTTGCAACTAGGTAATACAAAACATACTTTCGCTCAGAATGCAGTGACCTATGTTGAATGTATTTATTATCGGTGTATGATTGAATAAAGTTGTTATTACAGGTTTTGAAGGTGCGCATGTTCAATGATGCGGAAATCAAGATTTTCCTCGTGCATAGATTTGTAGTTTGTTCATTTGACAGGCAAGCAGGGTAGAGCGTTGACATGCTTTAAATCGTTTTGTTTTTCTGCTCAACCACATTTAATTGGTGAAAGTTATTTTATTTTTGCACCATATTTGCATTGGCAATTTTTTAATATGTACAGTCAAGACGAGAGGCGTGATCGCATAGTCGGCGAAGATAGAGCTGACAATGTAAATGGACACACGGAGCGACCAAGTCGGTAGCGGTCACGAAGGTAGGCCCTCGGGAGATAGGAAAGAATTGTTTGACTTGTTTGGTTTCTATTTAGAAGCTACTTTGATTCACAGTTGTCATCGTTATATTAGGATATTATAAGCCATAAAATGTTGATAAAATTGATGTGCCTGCTTTCAAGAGTGCCTCGTGTAAACATCAGCACCCGATTGTATATATAGTTAAACGCGGCGGGTTAACCACATACCGGCGGTTAAAAGTCGATAACATGTTGGATACTGGTCGGTAAGCGTTGTATAAAATTTGGTAGTAATACCGATCGGTTAAAACCCAGATATAAACATACCCTGCTTCCCTAGGTGGGTAAGTACAAGTACCGAGAGGTAACTTACACAAAATGGCCGCGGCGCGCGACATTTATAAAGTCTAATCATCGACGACCTTCACAATTTCGACGAGCAAACAACAATTGCAGCGACTGACACTTTTATTTGACTTAATTTACAGGGCAATACGATTTCCGACTTCGGACGACGAATTTAAGGACGCACAGAACGTGTTTCTTATATTCTCTTATGGGTATGCTGTGTGTGATCCGATGCATCAATGGCCGCCCATGTTAAATCATTTCTCCGAGAAACAGGGAACAACAAAAGTACAAACAAAAACAAAACACGTTTTCGAATTAGTCTCTTACCTCTAATAATCCTTTAAAATCCATAAATAATCCATTTAATTCAATAATTGACGAGTTTGCATCTAGGGTCTTTAATTAATTATTTTAGAATAGTTAAATAAAGACCCTTATGCCATCATATCATTATATTCAAATGAGAACTCAATAAACTTTCTTTCTCGTAACACGCTACGCTATGTACTCTATGTATATTACTGCTGTTAAAATGAACCGGAGCAGTTTATCAAATGTGTCGTGTTCTGAGAAAAATGGGCATGATGCATGTGTTTAAAGTGTCGTCCCATATTAGCCTGTGCAGTCGCACAGGCTAATCAGGGCGACACTTTCCGCTGTTATGACATTTTTTTTGTTTAATGAAGTCCCTTCTTAGGCAAAAATCATTTTTGGCGGAAAGTGTTGTCCCTGATTAGCCTGTGCGAACTTAACAAGCTAACCTGGGACGACACTTTACGCACATGCATTATGCCCCAGTTTTCTCAGAAACCAAGACATAAATAATAGCTGTTGGTGAACTCGGTTGCATTTGCAGATTACTGCATACAAGATATATTAAACTTGAACAATGTTTTGTCTATGGTAATTCCCTTATTGTACAAGAAAGTAAGTAAGTTTATTGTAAACATAAGCCAAATTAGAAGAATAGTCTAGCATGTTACGACGACCATGTATAATTTTTATGTTACATCTAGAACAACTAGAAGAATAGACGTTCTTGAAAGCACTCTCTTGCAGTTTGGAAGCACCAGGGATTCCGCCTAAATGATGCCAATTCCGACATCATTATCAATTTGTCCCTGGTCATTTTGATGAACTCGTAGTTAAATTTACACTTTATTTTATTGTGAATTCAGTAGTAAATGAATTTGATAAAAATACATATCGCTGTTTATAAGCGTGACCACTTCGCGCGAAAATTACGTCATTAGAAAATGCATTGTGGGAATGTTTTGGTTTTATAAGTTACTGGTGGTTAAATTCCACTATGCGCGGTTAGGTTACTTTGCGGTATATCGTGTTTATAAAATCGAGTACCTTGAAGGTTTACTATACCTGAATAACCGCAAACTTACCAAGGTTTGAATGTTACCGGGAGGCGGTAACTTTAACCAGCGTTTATACAATCGGGTTGTTGCAGTTCGTATCCAATACTGAAATCTGCTCTTTGCTTCAGTGTATATTGGACAAGCGATAGTCTTGGCTTTGCTAAAGAAAGGCAAAAGAAGGTTTGAAAAAACTAACTTACAGAAATAGACTTGTCAGGTTAGCTGATTCTTTCCCCGGGGGCTGGGCCACTGTTGCTGAATATGAAAACCAGTAATAGGGTCGGATGAAAAGAAAATAAACAAAGCCGAGGCTAGAGCTGTCAAAAAACTGAAAAAAATCCTTCTAATTCGTTGAATGTACGTTCTGTTTTCAATCGTTTGGATGATCGACCATCTGCTTCCGCTTCCCCGGCTCCACCAGCGCAGGATCCTTTTGTTGGTCCTCTTTTCCCATCTCGTCCGATGGCTATGGAGGTCGAGCGCCAACAGTTTTTTCGGCCCTATCCAGCCAGAGCCGGCGCCAACACCACGTGCTTCGCTTGTGGACGACAGGGCCATTTCCGGCGCGAGTGCGAGTGGGTTAACCGTTTCCAGGGAACATCGTGCCTAGCCGTGAGACCGGAAATCCAGTAGGAAAACCTATCATATGATAAGTATATTGCTGGTTTAGACATTTCTGACATTGATGCGCATTGTGAAGAAAAGTATCAGTTATCACATTCTTCAACTGTAAAAGGCAGTTTAAAGAGACATGTTCGTTTTTGGAAAAGCATCGGTGCCAACCCTGATATAATTGACTGTATTGTAGGCGGTTACAAATTACCAATAATAGAATTACCTGAAATTGTGTATCTACAAATAACCAATCAGCTTTAAAGCATATAGATTTTGTAACAGAGTCCGTGCAGGATATGTTAAATAATGGTTTTATTGTAGAATCAATAGAAATTCCTCATGTTGTAAGTCCATTTAGTGTAGCCGTAAATGCAGCCGACAAGAAAAGGTTGATTTTAGATTTACGATTTGTTAATAAATACATATGGAAAGAAAAAATGACTTTCGAAGACTGGAAAACGGGGATTGAATATTTTGATCCGAATTGTTTTTGCTTCAAGTTTGTTTTGTCAAAAGGTTATTATCATTTGGACATATTTTCTGAACACCAGAAATATTTGGGATTTCTTTAATGGTAAATACTATGTTTATACAGTGGTTCCTTTTGATTTGTCGCGCGCACCTTTTTGTTTTGTTAAGTGCCTTAGGGAGATCATTAAATACTGGCGTTTTAATGGCATACAAATTGTTATGTTTTTAGATGACGGTTGGGGTACTAATTCTAATATCGAAAATGCAACACAAGATGCAAATTTTGTTCGAAATACATTACACGAAGCTGGACTTGTAATCAATGAGGAAAAGTCAATATGGATACCAGTTCAGAGGCTAGAATGGGTAGGATTAATCTGGGATAGCCAAATGTTTTCTATCGAAATTCCTGATAGAAGAACGCTTGATTAAAAAAATACTCTAAAGGTATTTCTTCCATGCCAATGGTTTCGGCTAGGGATTTAGCTAGATGTACGGGGAAAATTATTTTCTATGATGCCTGTTATAGGTAGTCTAGCAAGATTAATGACTAGATTGCTTTATTCCGTAATCACCTCTAGACAGTCGTGGGATAGAGTTATAGCCCTTGATCCAGATAGCTTTGTATTTCAGAATTAAGATTTTGGTTAGATCGCATAGATGGCATACAATCAAGACCTCTAAGTAAATGTACATTTGTCGAAGTTTTGAAAGTGTACAGTGATGCTAGAGGGTTTGCCTGCGGGGCTTACATTGTTGATAGGCCAGATTTCATTTTTCATGATATATGGTATAATGATGATTTTAATAAAAGTTCTACTTATAGAGAAATTAAAGCAGTATTTCAAGCTTTACGGGCTTACGGTAATTTTTAAGGGGGAAAACTGAAAAGTGGTTTTCTGACTCTCAATCATGTGTACAAGTGGTGAAGGTAGGAAGTTCTTAATCTCGAGTAGCATGATCTAGCTCTGAGCATTTTTAGTATTTGTTTGAAGATGAACATAGGACTAGAAATACAATGGGTTCCTAGAGAATTAAACTCCATTGCCGACAGTATTAGTAAAATTGATAATACAGATGAATGGGAAGTTTCACGAGATTTCTTTGAGTATTTGAATAGCATGTGGGGTCCATTTTTGATTGATCGCTTTGCTACTTTTAAAAATAAAAAGACTTTGATTCGATTAATTACCCTGCTTGTCATGACACCTAAACAAATGTGTTGTTTTTATTATAAATGGTTAGATGATAAATAATTTATGTTTGGCATAAAATGAAATGGAATATAAACATAAAATGTATTTTGATTTTTAAACCGACAGAACCTACCATTGTAATAAAAACAAAATACACAACTGTGTCTGTTGAACGGCTGTTTTGTGTAAAATGTTTTTCCACAACAGGCGAATTGTCATGTCCCTCTGTGCCACTTTAACCCCCACTCCGATTTAAATGTCTTCCCACAGATTTCACACACGAGCGTCATTTTTCTGTAATAAAAGAATTACTATTTGTTAAAATATATTTCTAAAATGTTTTATAAAGTTTATAGACTACACCAAAAGAGATATGAAACGCAAGTGATTGGATGTGACACAAATATTTTATTCTTTTCGTCACAGTTCAATAAATATACTAGTTACTAATGCACGGGATTTTCGTGAGTTTGGCGGGTATAGCGTCAATTGAAGTTCCGTAATCATATATTGTTTTGAATAGGTAATATTTTCGTATTTGTAACCTTATCATAATTTTGAAGACTTTCAAACATGTGTACAGTGTGCGTGTCATCATCCTTTGAATATTTTTGCAACCTGCGTTTGCCATTTCCTATTACCCAAGAAATACCAACCTGCGTTTGCAAAACAAAACAAAACAATTTTTTTTTAATAATTTTCAAATTTCACCACTATTTTGTCATGAATATTATTAAATATATTCAAATGAAGAGTGAAATCATACTTATTCAGGCGTCAATTCAAATTTTTTTTAAAGAAATCATCAAAACCACATAAACAAACAGCGTTTGCATTGCATTTCAGATTTTGTGTCGAAGTGTTATCGGAAAGTGGAAACAGTAAAGGCAATCGAATCATTTCAAATAAAGGTTTATTTAGTATACTGTGTCATAGGCTATCGCTTTTCTAAAACTGAAATTTCGATCATATGAAAAAACAACAAAACTTACCTTAATGTGCAAGATTACAAACTGTTTCTTCAACCGGCGTTGACTTTTGCGGTCACGTGATACAAGTTGTTCACCCAGGGTGGTTAAGTTTACCCCCACAATTTTTGTTGCGCTGAACAAGCCCTCTGTCATAAGAGTAAAAGCAGTTTCAAGGGTGGGACATACGTTAATTTGATGGATCGACATGTACTCTCTGAAATCTGGACAATTGAAAGTGTGTAGGTGAAAAATGGTAAGACCGTTGTCTAAGGTGCAAGTGTTTGATAGCATCAGTCAGTCCTGACACCTTTCCAGCCCACCTTGCAACTTCTGGATATTTTGAAACTCTTTTAAGAGATGGCTGGTACTTCGATTCTTTTGTTTTCTTTCTTTTTCTAGACCAAATTCTTCGGTGACGTTGAGAGAAGAGTCTGTCTGTTCTTTCTTTCTTTTCCTTTTGTTTTTGGTTGCTGTGTTCCGGGAAATTTAAATTCCTTAATGCTTACGGTTGCGTACTCACTCTTGTCCTAAAGTCCGTTTCGTACGACACCATATTGACTTACTATGTAGCAATCATGACGTTGCACACACAAGTAAAACTGTCATATCATGTCTTTCCGTAGTATCGGCCCTCTTAATGAATACATAAGAATTTTGGAAGTAAAGAAATACAAAAACATGCATGTGTTAAATGTCAATCTATAGTTAGATGTGTATTCTTTGACATAAACATGAAAACTGCATCCCTGTAGTAATCTGTTTCATGTACATTTGTTTCATAGTATCGACCCTTTTGATTGGTTGCTTAGATTTGTTACTATGCACATATGCTTGTTCTAAAAAAAGTAACTGGATATAGATAAACGAAACTCTTACTCATGTTGTTCATAAAATATTTTTACATTTCATTAAAACAAAAGCGGCATATTAAAATTTTATAAAGCTACTATTATTCCATAAACAACCTAACATAATTGTGTGTTATGTATTTAAAATCATAGCATCACCCTGGAATAAACATTACGTACTTTCCAACGAACACTCGAAATCATAAGAGAATAATTGTCGTAATAGTCATGGATAACTCTAAACAAATTACAACTTTTAAAAATTGAAAAATATTAACTTTCCAGCACTTCTTAAAGGTTTTTCGTTCAAGTGTCGATACTATGAGGAGGACCGATACTATGAGAGTAAGGGATGTGTTTAAAGGTTAATTCTGTGTAACGTTGATTGCCTGGATAAAAACAGCGGAAGATATATACAACTCTGGAATATATATGTAAATCTGTTTCATGGAGCTGAACAGTCATTTTGTTCGGAAAAATAAAACGTTAACCGACTTCTAAAATCAAAGATGAAGAATCTATGTCACGGATGAGTCACCACAGGATGAAAACAAACAAGTATCAAACTGAAGATGAACTCATTTAACTTTCAAGTAAAAAAAAATAAGGTAGAGAGTAGAAAACCTTATCTAAAGCAAACTGAATCGGAGTCTCAAGTATTCGGCAGCTCATCCACTGACATGATTAAATTGTTATCACCACGTTAGTGGATTGTGTCAAAACGCGACAGCACCCGGTCGACCTGACCTACGACCAAATGACCAACTGCGGCAAATCGACCTGGGTCGACAAAAGACGAGTTCTAAGAATCCAAGATGGCCGCCGTTGCAAATGTAAACAAAGCTGAGATGAGGACTCACTGTGAGCGCTTGCTATTAAAACTTATGAGATGTGACACTGACATAAACGCAAATAACTATTAAAACTCTGTGAGGAGTTATAAGGGTTTACATATTACAAGAAAATGGAGAATTAGCCTAGCAGGACACCATTATGCAAAGAAAAGCGTCGCTCTTTACAAGTGTTAAGCAACAATCAAATTATTATACGTTTATGAAACTAAAACACAAGTGAGGGTGGTTTTAATTATAAAATGCATTCTGTATAGACATAATAAATATGCAGGCATACATTTGTACGAATTTCTCTCACTGGTGAGCATCACAACTCTTGGAATGTTAATATTAAAAGGTAAGTGTTCATTTACCACTGACGTAGAGCAATTTATTAATTTAAAGAATGTCATATAGCAAATGTCTCAGCTGCTCTATTGATAGCCTTTAGTACCGCGTTGGACTGTCCTCCCTTGTTTGGGACGCCTTTTCTGAAGTTGATATAACCTCATAAAGAAGTGGATCCGCCTTATCCTGTTCTGTAGGCAGGATGTTCACTGGTTCGTCCTGAAGAGGTGTGGCTGCAGAGGCCGCAGGCGTCGGCTGTGGTATCTTCATGCCCTGAACCAGTGCCGTCAATGGATCCTCCTCCAAGCTTGGGGTTGTGTATGGTGTTTAGTAGAGCAGTTGACAGGTTAAGGAATGTTTTCCGAGATTCCCCAATTGATCTGGGTAACACGAACCTCTGATCTGTATCCAGGAGACTTAATGGTAGTGACATGTTGATGGTAGAGGAGAGAACTCCCCCTTTCTCTTCAACGGCTTGACATCCTGGAGCGATGGTGGAAGTGCTGGTTCCTCTGGGTTAATGAACATGTCGTCTTCTTCTTCATTTATTGGCGTCATATCATTGGCTGACACAAACCATGGAACGTTGGACTGCCAACTGCCCTCACGTGGCCTGCGTATTTGGTTAGATGTTTCAATAGATCATCCTTGTTTCATACTGGAACTTGCATAGCGTGCAGAAAAAGGGAATTTACTTGTGCGGTTCATGGTCTCTCACTTTGTGGGCAACACGTCTACCTTTCTATCCAATTTGCCACAATGGCTGCAGCGATATGCCAGATCCCCATTGGCAAACATGTTCGTCTGAAAATATGGTATTAGTTTAAGAAAGGTTTATTATGGAGCGATAAAACTTAATGTAGACCTGTGGTGACTCCTGTGTTATACCTGTCAGTTCTGTTTTTTTGTTACTGTAAATGATTTCTTTAACTACTGATTTGTCGCGAAAATTACAGGCTTGATTTAATGTTATGTTACGACTCGGTTCTAATTTTTTTTTCTATTTCACATTATTGGCCAGGACATTTTCCCATTTCGGCGCGTTCTGTCCCCGGTAGGGTTTCAGCTTGTTGTGGTTTGTGTTGCGTATTGGACCATTCTTACCCATTTGGCTAGAAAAATTGACTGGGGATCTCTTTTCTACCACTGGCAACGGACCATCATACGCTTTATGTATTTTTGGGTTTATACCTACATGCCTGCCCTCTGCTAGGTAACACTTAATCTTTCTCAGTAATGAGCGGTTAAATCTTTCTACCTGTCCATTCTCTCTTGGGTTTCTGGCACTTGTTCTGGTTTTCAAACATTAGTAAATTAAAAATGAACTAATGTGATGTCCATCACATGGTCATAACCAGGAAGTCTATTGCGTCCTGTAAGCATGAATATTCAGTTTAGAAAATTATTAATACAAAATAACCAGAACATTAAAAATCTAAAGTACATGACATTGTATTATGATTTTTTTGCACAGTTCTCACAAGTTAAAACATTTATGTACACATAAGATATTATGATGATTATTTTGCACAAGTCTCGCAAATAAAACATTTTTATCCCATTTTCAACGCGACATTGACGGTATAACACGTTGTGGAATATACTAGCTGTCTTTAACACTGTGGAATATACCTGTCGCGTGCACGGACTACTTTTCAAATGACGCCATGCGATATGCGCTAAAATTAGGTCGATATTGTTTGGTTCATTGATCGAATTTTAACTTAAAATTAAGAATGTACAACAAGCCATACACATATCGCACAATTAATAAATAATCTGCAATGTTTGCTTTCCTATTTAATTCACGTTAGGCATAGAGCTGTGTAAAGTATAAGTTGGTAAAAATAGCATCACACTGAAATTGGGAACGTCTAATTTTGTACACGGGTATTATCTACTCATTTATCTGTTGTGTACTGGAATGTTTTCCATTCTTTGTGTATTTATATATTAAATTATTTTCTTGTACAAAAAGGGCATTAACCACCGATGAATAAAACATTGTGCAAGTTTAAACATAATTATGTTTGTATGCAGAAATCTGCAAATGCAACCGAGTTTACCAACGGCTATTATTAGATAATTTAAAACTGCTCCGGTTCATTTGAACAGCAGAGTAATGTAAAGTACATGACGTAGCGTGTGACGAAGAAGAAAGTTTATTGAGTTCATAAACTCATTTGAATATAGTGATAGGATGGCATAAGGGTCTTTATTAACTATGCTTAAATAATTATTAAGGACCCTAGATGCAAAATCGTCAAGTATTGAGTTAAATGGATTATTAGATGGATTTAAAGGATTATTAAAGGTAAGATACTAGTTCTAACGTGTTTTGGTTTTGTTTGTACTTTTGTCGTTCCCTGTTATCGGGGAAATGATTTTAACATGGGCGCCATTGATGCATCGGATCACACACAGCATACCCATAACATTATATAAAAAACACGTTCTGCGCGTCCTTAAATTCGTCGTCCGAAGTCGGAAAACGTATTGCCCTCTATATTAAGTCGAATAAAGTGTCAGTTGATGTTGTAATGTTTGCGACCAGTGAAAGGAAATGGAATGAAGCGACCATGCATTTTAATAAAGGTAGTGAGTGATAATAAGATAATATATTTTAATGTATTAACAAAAAAAGATGAAGAACAAGAAGAGGTGAAATTGTATGTTTCGTTGTTAATAAGTATTGTTATGACTAGGTGTTCATAATTGAACGAGTAATACATTAGTTTCAATAGGAAAAGAAAACATATTCGCCACTGAAAAACTATGAACATAAGTTGGAATGAAATAAATGATAAAGTGTTAAATGTGTACAAATGTTAGTAGAATGTAAACATAAAAGACTCAATATTGCAAGTATCATAGTGATATGATTTTTTGCAGAAAACATAACTTTATATAAAAAATGAACGAAACACAGTACAAAGAAACATATTTACACTAATAAACGCAAATGGATTATAATAAATCAAAACAGATATATGTCCAACACTTATATTTCCTTAGTATCGCGTGCTACCGCCCCAAACCCCCGCTTTGTCGATATCGGTAAACAACTGCGTACCGGTAAGTGTAAAGTGCATCTACCTGTTTTGTAGTGTTTAGAGTGGCCGCTACGGCATGTAAACAATATATCCTTTTAATTGTACAGACATGTGATTAATGCTATACTGCTTCGTAAACTAAGGCGGAACGTTTCGATGTAATGTTTAGAGTATGTTTAGTATCATTACATTTTAATTTTGTAATGTACATGTTATTTACAATATATTCATATTTCATTTTCAGTTCGAATGATATTCATCCAATGTTTTAGTCTGGGAACCAGACTACCAATGTTTACGGTGTTTTTGTATTATTAGTCAATGGACAATTCAAGTTTATTCATTTCGGATCTATCGTGATGAAGGTCATCTAAGGTCAAAAGTGACGTTAAACAGCTATGCCGAAAAAAAACATACACACATAGAAAAATAAAGCTGGGATCACCGCCTTGGAATGGTCAATGCAGAGCATTTTTGTTTTTTTATCCCGTTTTAGAGCTCTCAACCTCACACTTGGCCCAGCAATATTCATGATACATATAATTGTAAATACAATTTAACCTCATAGCATTGCAACTCAAATTTCCTTTTAAGCTCACCTGAGCAAACCCAGCAAACCCGCCATCATGGACCGTATCCTGATTTACTGGTTCATTAAAATCCTCGTCTATAGGCGCTGCTTCGTTGTCGGCACACACGGTATCTTTTATTGTATCCGGTTCACTCACAAATGCTGCAGCCTCGTTTTCATCCTGGTTTATTGGGACAGTGTTTGTATCACACTGGTCATCCTGCAAAATAGTCCCTTCACTCATTGCACTTCCAGTTTTATCACCGCAATGCACATGTGATGCAGTATTGTCTTGTGTAATATCATCAAAAACAGTCTGCACAGTAATCCGCGTGAAGGCGTCTAGCTCCTCTTATGCTTTTAAGTAATCTTCAAATTCTGGGACGGCTTCCAGACGTCCGTCATCAACACACGCTGATTGTGTCTCGTTCGCTGTAGGCACCTTCTGTCCCGAATTACACGATGACACATTAACATGGTCAACATTAATGTCCAATGTTTCAACAGCTGAAGATTATTGTTGCGGCTGCTTAAAACTGCTGCTGCTGGGCACAAAAACTTCTCTTCGATATTTCCATTCACTAATCCCTCAAAAAAGCTTTCCTCCGAACTAATATCACAATAATAAGCGTCACGACTCTTTCTTCGTCATCAATCGAGCACATCCACTAAAACGTTTCGCTCTAGAGGCACTATTCCATGTTTCTGTTCCAGATGATTCCTTAAATACGATCGCCTGACAATCAATCCAACACACTTCTTTTCTGTACACACTAATTACTTTTGCTCGTTTTCTATGTTTCTCTTCATATTATTTAGTGCTGAATTTTTCCCGCACGTATCACAACAATATCCCATTTCCACTAATAACACAAAGTCTTTGGATGTTTCGGTTTTTTAATAGCACGCTTTGTTCGGCTGAAAGTTGCACCACTATTATCGCAAGGGCATGCTGAACTGTTTTTCGCGCCTTTTTCTGCATGGAAAGTCCGTGCTCGTTCCACTTCAGGTGACCTTTTTATCCAACTGATCCCCTTGTACAAATTGATCAGTTATGTACTGATATGCTCCTCTACGGTTCGTTAGTCCGTACCTACGATGTGCGTCTGAATTTAATTGATTTCCTCTCATTCTATCGTGTAAAACGGGAGGCGGAAAACTATTACGGGCGAGGCATGGTCAGGGGTGATAACCGCAAAAAAGGTTAGGGTAAGGGTAGGGTTAGGGGTCGGGTTAGGGTTAGGTGGTTTAGGCTAACCCAAACCCTAACCGACCCCTAACACAACCAAACCCTATAACCCTCTCCCCTAACACTAACCCAACCCTTAACCTAACCCTATCCCATACCCAACCCCCTTGCGAATACATACATGCCTCGCCTAGCCCGTTGTAGTTTTCCGCCTCCCGTGTAAAACAGTGTCATTTTTCGTTTAATGTTCATCTCCGTTTTTCGCAAAAGTTCTATTGTGTTTCTGTATTGTTCGGAATAAAATAAAATCGCAAATTCGGTTGCTGTACCTCCGTGTTTATTGTGTTCTTGCGGAATATGCAGGTTTGAATCACCATGGACTCTCTTAAGAATCACCATGAACTAAAACGGGTGGTGACGACTCTGAATAGCGAATATAAACATCACATCACAAAGCTTTTCTGAATAATCCATGGTCCTGTCCAGTGAAGCACACTCTTCGAACCCCTGCACCGTTTTCTTCTGATTTCTCATCACCAAAATCTCGACATCATAATTTTGTTCTTGAATAGTATTGGAACAGTTTCAGAAGTATGCCATGTTCCACAAATGTTCTAGAAAACTGTTTTGGAACAATCCAGAACATACATTCTAGAACGCGAATATGGAACACTTCTACAACTGTTCTTGATGTTTTAGAACAGTTCCAGAACTGTTCCAATTTTAGAACAAATGTATGTCACGTATTACACATTGTTCGTTGATAACACATAGTAACAACCAAAGTTCATTTCTGATTTCATCGCGATTTATTTATGTCGAATATTTCTTAACACTACGCTTGCTAATGTACACGAAATACAATTTTACAAGCGCGGCAGCCAACATGGCCGCCACGTCAAGAAGACGTGACAACTCTCCAAGTTCTTTCAAATCTAACCGCAGATTCTTTTTCCACTATAACTAAAACACTTCATTTTATCCCAGGTTAATTTACATAAAATCTATGTAATTCATTGGTCACCAAGGTCCGGGC